>NW_006786248.1:398069-425724 GCF_000442215.2 Lipotes vexillifer
CCTGGGTTCAAACCCTGGCTCTGCTTCTTTTTCTTTTTAACATCTTTATTGGGGTATAATTGCTTTACAATTGTGTGTTAGTTTCTGCTTTATAACAAAGTGAATCAGTTATACATATACATATGTTCCCATATCTCTTCCCTCTTGCGTCTCCCTCCCTCCCACCCTCTCTATTCCACACCTCCAGATGGTCACAAAGAACTGAGCTGATCTCCCTGTGCTATGCGGCTGCTTCCCACTAGCTATCTACCTTACGTTTGGTAGTGTATATATGCACATGCCTCTCTCTTTCTTTGTCACAGCTCACCCTTCCCCCTCCCCACATCCTTAAGTCCGTTCTCTAGTAGGTCTGTGTCTTTATTCCTGTCTTACCCCTAGGTTCTTCATGACATTTTTTTTCTTAAATTCCATTTATATGTGTTAGCATATGGTATTTGTCTTTCTCTTTCTGACTTACTTGACTCTGTATGACAGACTCTATGTTTATCCACCTCATTACAAATAGCTCAATTTCGTTTCTTTTTATGGCTGAGTAATATTCCATTGTATATATGTGCCACATCTTCTTTATCCATTCATCCGATGACAGGCACTTAGGTTGTTTCCATCTCTGGGCTATTGGAAATGGAGCTGCAATGAACATTTTGGTACATGACTCTTTTTGAATTATGGTTTTCTCAGGGTATATGCCCAGTAGTGGGATGGCTGGGTTATATGGTAGTTCTATTTGTAGTTTTATAAGGAACCTCCATACTGCTCTCCATAGTAGCTGTACCAATTCACATTCCCACCAGTAGTGCAAGAGTGTTCCCTTTTCTCCACCCCCTATCCAGCATTTATTGTTTCTATATTTTTTGATGATGGCCATTCTGACTGGTGTGAGATGATATCTCATTGTAGTTTTGATTTGCATTTCTCTAACGATTAATGATGTTGAGCATTCTTTCATGTGTTTGTTGGCAATCTGTATATCTTCTTTGGAGAAATGTCTATTTAGGTCTTCTGCCCATTTTTGGATTGGATTGTTGGTTTTTTTGTTATTTAGCTGCATGAGCTGCTTGTAAATTTTGGAAATTAATCCTTTGTCAATTGCTTCATTTGCAAATATTTTCTCTCATTCTGAGGGTTGTCTTTTGGTCTTGTTTATGGTTTCCTTTGCTGTGCAAAAGCTTTTAACTTTCATTAGGTCCCATTTGCTTACTTTTGTTTTTATTTCCATTTCTCTAGGAGGTGGGTCAAAAGGGATCTTGCTGTGATTTATGTCATAGAGTGTTCTGTCTATGTTTTCCTCTAAGAGTTTGATGGTTTCTGGCCTTACATTTAGGTCTTTAATCCATTTTGAGCTTATTTTTGTGTATGGTGTTAGGGAGTGATCTAATCTCATACTTTCACATGTACCTGTCCAGTTTTCCCAGCACCACTTATTGAACAGGCTCTCTTTTCTCCACTGTACATTCCTGCCTCCTTTATCAAAGATAAGGTGTCCATATGTGCGTGGGTTTATCTCTGGGCTTTCTATCCTGTTCCATTGATCTATATTTCTGTTTTTGGGCCAGTACCATACTGTCTTGATTACTGTAGCTTTGTAGTATAGTCTGAAGTCAAGGAAGCCTGATTTCTCCAGCTCCGTTTTCCCTTCTCAAGATTGCTTTGGCTATTCGGGGTCTTTTGTGTTTCCATACAAATTGTGAAAGTTTTTGTTCTAGTTCTGAGAAAAATGCCAGTGGTAGTTTGATAGGGATTGCATTGAATCTGTAGATTGCTTTGGGTAGTAGAGTCATTTTCACAATGTTGTTTCTTCCAATCCAAGAACATGGTATATCTCTCCATCTGTTTGTATCATCTTTAATTTCTTTCATCAGTGTCTTATAATTTTCTGCATACAGGTCTTTTGTCTCCTTAGGTAGGTTTATTCCTAGATATTTTATTCTTTTTGTTGCAATGGTAAATGGGAGTGTTTTCTTGATTTCACTTTCAGATTTTTCATCCTTAGTGTACAGGAATGACAGAGATTTCTGTGCATTAATTTTGTATCCTGCTACTTTACCAAATTCATTGATTAGCTCTAGTAGTTTTCTGGTAGCATCTTTAGGATTCCCTATGTATAATATCATGTCATCTTCAAAGAGTGACAGCTTTACTTTTTCTTTTCCAGTTTGGATTCCTTTTATTTCTGTTTCTTCTCTGAATACTGTGGCTAAAACTTTCAAAACTATGTTGAATAAGAACGGTCAGAGTGGGCAACCTTGTCTTGTTCCTGACCTTAGTGGAAATGCTTTCAATTTTTCACCATTGAGGATGATGTTGGCTGTGGGCTTGTCATATATGGCCTTTATTATGTTGAGGAAAGTTCCCTCTATGCCTACTTTCTGCAGGGTTTTTATCATAAATCATTGTTGAATTTTGTCAGAAGCTTTCTCTGCATCTATTGAGATGATCATATGGTTTTTCTCCTTCAATTTGTTAATATGGTTTATCACACTGATTGATTTGCATATATAAGAATCCTTGCATTCCTGGAATAAACCCCACTTGATCATGGTGTATGATCTTTTTAATGTGCTGTTGGATTCTGTTTGCTAGTATTTTGTTGAGGATTTTTGCATGTATGTTCATCAGTGATATTGGCCTGTAGT
The DNA here is from genome assembly GCF_000442215.2 of Lipotes vexillifer. Classification (NCBI taxonomy): domain Eukaryota; kingdom Metazoa; phylum Chordata; class Mammalia; order Artiodactyla; family Lipotidae; genus Lipotes; species Lipotes vexillifer. Next base: position 400,706 of record NW_006786248.1, read on the forward strand.
TTTCTTTCTTTCTGACATCCTTGTCTGGTTTTGGTATCAAGGTGACGGTGGCCTCGTAGAATGAGTTTGGGAGTATTCCTCCCTCTGCTATAGTTTGGAAGAGTTTGAGAAGGATAGGTGTTAGCTATTCTCTTAATGTTTGATAGAATTCTCCTGTGAAGGCCATCTGGTGCTGGGCTTTTGTTTGTTGGAAGATTTTTAATCACAGTTTCAATTTCAGTGTTTGTGATTGGTCTGTTCATATTTTCTATTTCTTCCTGATTCAGTCTTGGCAGATTGTGCATTTGTAAGAATTTTTCCATTTCTTCCAGGTTGTCCATTTTATTGACATAGAGTTACTTGTAGTAATCTCTCATCTTTTGTATTTCTGCAGTGTCAGTTGTTACTTCTCCTTTTTCATTTCTAATTCTATTGATTTGAGTCTTCTCCCTTGTTTTCTTGATGAGTCTGGCTAATGGTTTATCTATTTTGTTTATCTTCTCAAAGAACCAGCTTTTAGTTTTATTGATCTTTGTTATCATTTCCTTCATTTCTTTTTCATTTATTTCTGACCTGATTTTGATGATTTATTTCCTTCTGCTAACTTTGGCGTTTTTTTTGTTTTCCTTACTTTCATTGCTTTAGGTGCAAGGTTAGATTGTTTATTCGAGATGTTTCCTGTTTCTTAAGGTGGGCTTGTATTGCTATAATCTTCCCTCTTAGAACTGCTTTTGCTGCATCCCATAGGTTTTGGGTCTTCGTGTCTCCATTGTCATTTTTTTCTAGGTATTTTTTGATTTCCTCTTTGATTTCTTCAGTGATCACTTCGTTATTAAGTAGTATATTGTTTAGCTTCCATGTCTTTGTATTTTTTACAGATCTTTTCCTGTAATTGATATCTAGTCTCACAGCATTGTGGTCGGAAAAGATACTTGATACAATTTCAATTTTCTTAAATTTACCAAGGCTTGATTTGCGACCCAAGTATGGTCTATCTTGGCGAATGTTCCATGAGCACTTGAGACAAATGTGTATTCTGTTGTTTTTGGATGGAATGTCCTGTAAATATCAATTAAGCCCATCTTGTTTAATGTATCATTTAAAGCTTGTGTTTCCTTATTTATTTTCATTTTGGATGCTCTGTCCATTGGTGAAAGTGGGGTGTTAAAGTCCCCTATTATGAATGTGTTGTTGTCAATTTCCCCTTTTATGGCTGTTAGTATTTGCCTTAGGTATTGAGGTGCTCCTATGTTGGGTGCATAAATATTTATAATTGTTATATCTTCTTCTAGGATTGATCCCTTGATCATTATGTAGTGTCCTTCTTTGTCTCTTGTAATAGTCTTTATTTTGAAGTCTATTTTGTCTGATATGAGAATTGCTACTCCAGCTTTCTTTTGGTTTCCATTTGCATGGAATATCTTTTTCCATCCCCTTACTTTCAGTCTGTATGTGTCTCTAGGTCTGAAGTGGGTCTCTTGTAGACAGCATATATATGGGTCTTGTTTTTTTATCTATTCAGCCAATCTGTGTCTTTTGGTGGGAGCATTTAGTCCATTTACATTTAAGGTAATTATCGATATGTATGTTCCTATTCCCATTTTCTAAACTGTTTTGGGTTCATTATTGTAGGTCTTTTCCTTCTCTTGTGTTTCTTGCTAGAGAAGTTCCTTTAGCATTTGTTGTAAAGCTGGTTTGGTGGTGCTGAACTCTCTCAGCTTTTGCTTGTCTGTAAAGGTTTTAATTTCTCCATCAAATCTGAATGAGATCCTCGCTGTGTAGAGTAATCTTGGTTGCAGGTTTTTCTCCTTCATCTCTTTAAATATGTCCTGTCACTCCCTTCTGGCTTGCAGAGTTTCTGCTGAAAGATCAGCTGTTAACCTTATGGGGATTCCCTTGTGTGTTATTGTTGTTTTTCCCTTGCTGCTTTTAATATGCTTTCTTTGTATTTAATTTTTGACAGTTTGATTAATATGTGTCTTGGCATATTTCTCCTTGGATTTATCCTGTATGGGACTCTCTGTGCTTCCTGGACTTCATTAACTATTTCCTTTCCCATATTAGGGAAGTTTTCAACTATAATCTCTTCAAATATTTTCCCAGTCCATTTCTTTTTCTCTTCTTCTTCTGGAACCCCTATAATTCAAATATTGGTGCATTTAATGTTTTCCCACAGGTCTCTGAGACTGTCTTCAGTTCTTTTCATTCTTTTTTCTTTATTCTGCTCTGCAGTAGTTATTTCCACTGTTTTTTCTTCCAGGTCACTTATCCATTTTTCTGCCTCAGTTATTCTGCTATTGATCCCTTCTAGAGTATTTTTAATTTCATTTATTGTGTTGTTCATCATTGTTTGTTTCATCTTTAGTTCTTCTAGGTCCTTGTTAAATGTTTCTTGCATTTTGTCTATTCTCTTTCCAAGATTTTGGATCATCTTTATTATCATTATTCTGAATTCTTTTTCAGGTAGACTGCCTATTTCCTCTTCATTTGTTAGGTCTGCTGGGTTTTATCTTCCTCCTTCATCTGCGGTGTGTTTTTCTGTTTTCTCATTTTGCTTATCTTACTGTGTTTGGGGTCTCCTTTTTGCAGGCTGCAGGTTCATAGTTCCCGTTGTTTTTCATGTCTCTCCCCAGTGGCTAAGACTGCTTCAGTGGGTTGTGTAGGCTTTCTGGTGGAGGGGACTAGTGCCTGTGTTCTCATGGATGAGGCTGGTTCTTGTCTCTCTGGGGGCAGGTCCACGTCTGGTGGTGCGTTTTGTGGTGTCTGTGGACTCACTATGATTTTAGGCAGCCTCTCTGCTAATGGGTGGGGTTGTGTTCCTGTTTTGTTAGTTGCTTGGCATAGGGTGTCCAGCACTGTAGCTTGCTGGTCGTTGAGTGAAGCTGGGTGTTGGTGTTGAGATGTAAATCTCTGAGAGATTTTAACCATTTGATATTATGTGTAGCTGGGAGGTCTCTTGTTGACCAGTGTCCTGAAGTTGGCTCTCCTACCTCAGAGGCACAGCACTGACTCTTGGCTGCAGCACCAAGAGCCTTTCATCCACACCGCTCCTCAATTTGGGATCATTCGTTGTCTATTCATGTATTCCACAGATGCAGGGTACATCAAGGTGATTGTGGAGCTTTAATCTGCTGCTTCTGAGGCTGCTGGGAATGATTTCCCTTTCTCTTCTTTGTTCTCACAGCTCCCAGGGGCTCAGCTTTGGATTTGGCTCCGCCTCTGCAGGTAGGTCACCGGAAGGCGTCTGTTTTTCGCTCAGACAGGACGCGGTTAAAGGAGCTGCTGATTCGGGGGCTCTGGCTCACTCAGGCCGGGGGGAGGGAGGGGCACAGAGGGTGGAGCGAGCCTGCGGCTGCAGATGCCAGCATGACGTTGTACCAGCTTGAGGCTTGCCGTACGTTCTCCCGGCGTAGTTGTCCCTGGATCCCGGGAACCTGGCAGTGGCTGGCTGCACAGGCTCCCCAGAAAGGAAGTGTGGATAGTGACCTGTGCTCGCACACAGGCTTCTTGGTGGCGGCAGCAGCAGCCTTAGCGTCTCATGCCCATCTCTGGGGTCTGCGCTTTTAGCTGCAGCTCGCGCCCGTCTCTGGAACTCCTTTAAGCAGCACTCTTAATCCCCTCTCCTTGCGCACCAGGAAATAAAGAGCGGAGAAGAAGTCTCTTGCCTCTTCGGCAGTTCCAGACCTTTTCCCGGACTCCCTCCCGGCTAGCCGTGATGCACTAACCCCTTTAGGCTGTGTTCACTCCGCCAACCCCATTCCTCTCCCTGCACTCTGACCAAAGCCCAAGCCTCAGCTCGCAGACCTGCCCGCCTTGACAGGTGAGCAGACAAGCCTCTTGGGCTGGTGAGTGCCGGTCGGCACTGATCCTCTGTGTGGAAATCTCCCCACTTTGCCCTCCGCACCCCTGTTGCTGCGCTCTCCTCCACGGCCCCGAAGCTCCCCCACTCCGACACCCACAGTCTCTGCCTGCACAGGGGTTTCCTAGTGTGTGGAAACCTTTCCTCCTTCACAGCTCCCTCCCACCAGTGTAGGTCCCGTCCCTATTCTTTTGTCTGTGTTTTTTCTTTTTTTCTTTTGCCCTACCCAGGTACGTGGGGGAGTTTATTGCCTTTTGGGAGGTCTGAGATCTTCTGCCAGCATTCAGTAGGTGTTCTGTAGGAGTTGTTCCAAGTGTAGATGTATTTCTGGTGTATCTGTGGGGAGGAAGATGATCTCCGCATCTTACTCTTCCGCCATCTTCCCCTCGTCCTCCTAATAGTGTTCTTGTTGGATGATTTTTAATCACAGTTTCAATTTCATTACTTGTGATTGGCCTGTTCATATTTTCTATTTCTTCATGGTTCAGTCTTGTAAGGTTGTACTTTTCTAAGAATTTCACCATTTCTTCTAGGTTGTCCTTTTTATTGGCGTATACTTGCTTGTAATAGTTTCTTATGATCTTTTGTATTTCTGTGGTGCCCATTGTAACTTCTCGCTTTTCATTTCTAATTTTATTGATTTGAGTCCTTTTCCTTTTTGTTTCTTGATGAGTCTAGCTAAAGTTTTATCAATTTTGTTTATCTTCTTTTAACAACAATTTTGTTGTTCTCTAAAAGAACCAGTTTTTACTTTCATTGTTCTTTGCTATTGTTTTCTTCTTCTCTATTTCATTTATTTCTGCTCTGATCTTTATGATTTCTTTCCTTCTACTAACTTTTTAAATTCAGTTTTACTATTGGGTTTTGAGGGTACTTTGTATATTTTGGACAGAAGTCCTTTAACAGATATATGATTAGCATATGCATTGTTCTAGTATTTGTCTTGTCATTTTATTCTATTAACAATGCCTTTACCAGTGGAAAAGTTTTAAATTTTAATAAAGTCCATCTTACCAATGCTTTTCTTCTATGGATTGTGCTTTTGCTATCTACATAAAAACTTGTAACCAAGCACATGATCATGCAGATTTTTTTCCTATGTTTTCTTGTAGAAATTTTACAGTTTTGTATTTTCATTTAGGTCTATGCTCCATTTTGAGTTAATTTTTGTATAAGGTGTAAAGTCTCTCAATGCTTATACTTTGGCATATGAACATTCAATTTCTCCAGCACCATTTGCTGAAAAAACTAACCTTTTTCCATTAAAATGCTTTTTTTTTTTTTTGGTTAAAATCAGTTGATTATATTTGTGTGGGTTATTTGTGTAGGCTCCCTATTGTTTTCTACTGTTAAGTGTGTCTATTCTTTCACTCATACCCTGATGTTTTGACAGCTTTACAGTAAAAATACAGTAATAGCTTTATAGTAAAAATGGGAATAGAGTAAAATGAGTCCTCCAACCTTGTTCTTTTTTTTAATAATTGCATTGGCTATTCAATTCCATTAAGAGATATAGGACTATTTGTGTTATCTATTTTCTTTTTCTTTTTTTTAACATCTTTATTGGAGTATAATTGCTTTACAATGGTGTGTTAGTTTCTGCTTTATAACAAAGTGAATCAGCTATACATATACCTATATCTCCATATCTCCTCGCTCTTGCGTCTCCCTCCCATCCCCCTTATCCCACCCCTCTATGTGGTCACAAAGCACTGAGCTGCTCTCCCTATGCTATGTGGCTGCTTCTCACTAGCTGTCTATTTTACATTTGGTAGTGTATATTATGTCCATGCCACTCTCTCACTTCATCCCAGCTTACCCTTCCCCTTCCCCATGTCCTCAAGTCCATTCTCTACGTCTGCATCTTTATTCCTGTCCTGCCCCTAGGTTCTTCAGAACCTTTTTTTTTTTTAGATTCCATATATATGTGTTAGCGTATGGTATTTGCTTTTCTCTTTCTGACTTACTTCACTCTGTATGACAGACTCTAGGTCCATCCACCTCACTACAAATAACTCAGTTTCATTTCTTTTTATGGCTGAGTAATACTCCATTGTATATATGTGCCACATCTTCTTTATCCATTCGTCTGTCTATGGACACTTAGGTTGCTTCCATGTCCTGGCTTCTATTTTCTACTTAAGTGAGTTTGGGTAGTTTGTGTCTTTCAAGAAATTTGTTTATTTTATCTAAATTATCAAGTTTATGAGACTAGAGTTTTTTATAGCATTCCTTTATTATTCTTTTAATGACTATGGCATCAGCAATGATTGATAATTTCTGCCTTCTTTCTTTTCCTCTTGATTAGCTACGCTAGAGGTTTTTCAGTTTGATTTATGTTGTCAGACAGCCATCTTTGGTTTCGTGGATTATCTCTATTGCTTTCCTGTTTGCAAGTTCACAGGTTTTAACTATAATACTTATTATTTCCTTCCTTCTTCTTGCTTTAGGCTTAATTTGATCTTATTTCCCTTATTTCTAAAGTGGCAGCATAGGTTATTGATTTTACATTTTTATTTTTTCTAATATATGCATTTAATGCTACAAATTCCCTTTAATCATAGTTTTAGCTGCATCCCTCCATTTTTCATAACTATACTTTCATTTTAACTCAGTTAAAAATATTTAAAATTTTCTTTTGACATTACTTTGACTCATCGGTTGTTTAAAAGCACTTTCAATTCTAAATATTTAGGAATTTTCCAGATATCTTTCTCTTGTTGATTTCTAGTTTAATTACATTGTGTTTTTAGATTTTTCTTTGTATGATTTCTATTATTTTAATGTATTAAAGTATATTTAAACTCAAAATATGTTCTATCTTTGTTAATGTTCCATGTGCAGTTGAAAATAATATATATTCTATGGAGGTTGGAAGGAGTGCTCTATAAGTGTCAAATAGGACAAGTTGATAGATAACACTGCTCACATTATCTACATCCTTACTGATACATCCTTCTTTAACAATTACTAAGAGAGTTGAAGTCTCCAACTATCATTGTGGATTTGTCTATTTATCTTTTTTGTTGCATAATTTTTTTTTTTTTTCTGTACGCGGGCCTCTCACTGTTGTGGCCTCTCCCATTGTGGAGCACAGGCTCCAGACGCGCAGGATCAGCGGCCATGGCTCACAGGCCCAGCCGCTCCGCAGCATGTGGGATCTTCCTTGACCAGGGCACAAACCCGTGTCCCCTACATCGGTAGGCAGACTCTCAACCACTGCACCACCAGGGAAGCCCTGTTGCATAAATTTTTGCCTCATGTATACTGATGTTCTGTTATTAAGTGTAGAATTGTTTTTAGAATTGTTATGTTTTATGGAGATTTGACCCTATTATGAGTTTCTAATGTCTGTCTTTACCCTGAGAATCTTCATTGTTCTAAAATCAGCTGTGTCTTGAAGTAATATAACTATTACAGTTGTATTTTAATTAGTATTTTCATGATATATTTTTCTCAATCTCCTGACTTTTAATCTATCTGAGTCTATATTTAATGTGGGTTTTCTTAAACACAATATGGTTTGAGTCTAATAAAAAATCCAATTTGATAATCTCTGTCTTTTAACTGGGGTATTTAGACCATTAACATTTAGAATAGTAGTTAATATATTGATACTTGGATTAAAATCTAATATCTTGGTAGTTGTCTTCTATTCATTGCATTTTTCCCCTCTGTTCTTTCCTCTTCCCTGTTTCTTTTCCTGCCTTCTGTGATTTAAATTGCATATTTTATACACTTGCATTTTGTATCCTCTGTTCATATATAATTTATGCTTTTAAAAAATTTTTAGTAGTTGTTCTAGGGTTCACAATATACATTTAAAATAATTTAAGTTCTCTTCAAAAAGCACTATACTGCTTCATGTATAGTGTTGGTACTGTATAACAGAGCATTCCCAATTACCCCTCCCATCCCCTAGGACACTGTTTTTGTTTTCATTTACCTATATGCTATCACTGACAATATGTTGTTAGTATTATTGCTTTAAACAGAATGTTATATTATAGATGAATAAGAATAGGAAAATAAAGTAATTTACCTTCATTTATTCTTTTGCAATGTTTTCCCTTTCTTTTTTACTGACATAATTTTCCTTCTGCTTGAAGAGCTTTTGTCATTTTTATATGGCAGAGCTACTGGCAATGAGCTGTCTCAGGTTTTCTTTGCTGAAAAATATTTTTCCTTCACTTTTAATGAAAAATCATGCATAAAAATAATCAGATGTAGAACTACAGGTTGGCAGGTGTTTTTTCTTTTAACAACTTAAAGATTTTATTCTACTCTTTTCTTGCTTGAATGGTGTCTGATGAGAAGTCTGCTATAATTCATATTCTTCTTCCTCTGTAAATAATGTGATTTATTCCCTCTATCTTCTTTAAGGTTTCCTCTATTTTTTATGTATCCAATTTGAACATGATTTGGCCAGTTTCTTTCTTTTTAAATTTTCTATCCTGCTTGTTACTCTGTAAGTTTTTAAAATCTCTTGTTTGGTATCTGTCATTAATTTTGGAAAGTTTTCAGTCATTATTTCTTCAAATATTTCTTCTGTCCCATTCTCTTTCTGCTCCTTCTGTTATTCCAATCATCTGTATGTCACAATTTTTGATATTGTCCACAGTTCTGGGAAGCTTTGTTCTTTACATTATATTTGTGTTTCCATTTTTGAAATTTCCAATGACCTATCTTCAGGTTCACTGATTTCTTGAGCTGTTTTGAATCTACTGATGAGCCTGTCAAAATATTCTTCATTTCTATTAATGTGCTTTTGATTCCTAGCATTTCCTTTTGATTTTTAAATTTTTTCCTAACTCTCTGCTATCATTTCCATCTTGGGGTATATTCTGTCTACTTTTTCTACTGGTAGCTTTGCCATGTTAATCATAGTTATTTTAAATCCTTGTATGATAGTTCCAACATCTGTGTTATATCTGAGTCTGGTTCTGATAATTGCTTTGTGTCATCAAGCTATGTTTATTTCAGCTTATTGACATATCTTTTAATGTTTATAGAAATCCAGCCATGTTTATAGGGTAATAGGTACTTAGGTAAATGCTTTTCATATGAGAATTTATGCTAACCTAACTATCAGTTGGGCTGCACTTAATGCTTGATGTAGCTATAGGTAGTAGAGGCTTCAAATTCCTCAAGTGGACCTTTTTTTTTTCTCACCTCCTGTCTTTTGGATTTCCCTTTGTACTGCACCTTAGAAAGTGTGTGTCTTGCATTTCTTTAAACTGTAATCCACTGTTATTAATGGAGGATTGTTTGTTTCATCTTAGGATATGGGGAATGAGGACATTTGCTAATCTTCTGATTAAATGTCAGTATTTTAGTGCACTTATGACTCAGGAATGTGGCCTTCAGAAGTGTTTTAGGGCTGTCCTTCTTTGAGGTGTCAAACATCCCCCACAAGCCCCTCTTCATTTTCCTGGTTCCAGCTTTCCTAATCTACTCCTTTAAGCCCTGTTCTCTATTCACTGTAACTTTCTTTTTCTTTTGATGAGATAGGAAATCTGGAGCAGTCCGGAGTCGGGCAGAAGTCCCTTCCTACAACAGGGCTAAGGTTTCAGAATTTCCCCTTATTTGAAAGAAGCCTTTGGAAGCGTTTCAAGATGGCTACTCTTACCCCTCTCCTGTCAGGATTATGTTAGGAGCTTTCTTGGATCCCTTTTATGAGAAACTGGGAGAGTCCCTAGAGGAAAAGCCTGCAGAAATATGGGAGTTCTCATTGTGATTGCAGTTCCCAGGGAGCATATCAGCCTCTGGCAAGTCATCAGAGTTACTATTTAAGTGTTCCTACTGGTTTATGGCATCCAGTGCCTTCTGCTCCAAGTGGGCAAATCTTGAGAGCTGTAGCTCTCTGGATGTAACAGACTCTCCTGATTTTGTAATGATGATTCACTCTGCAAATTCAGTTTTCTTCTGGGTTCAAGAAAAGTCACCAGTATTTTGTTTGTCCAGCTTTTTCTTAATATAAGGAGGACTTCCAAGGGCTCTGCATGTCTGAGTTGAAATTGGAAGCTTGCTTTTCATGACACTACATTCTATTGGCTTCCAACAACTCAGGCCATTATTTTCCAACCAGTTTTTTTTTTTTTTTTTTTTTTTTTTGGGCCGTTATTTTTGGCTTAGAGTGGCACTGTGTCAGACAAAGTATCTTTTGTAATTGAAGAGTTTTTTTTTTTTTTTTTTTTTTGGTGCCATATAAATGTCACTGTTGCTCAGGGTTCTGTCCATGAATCTCATCTTCATGAGATAAGATCTGTTTGGCCCAGTATATTCGCCTCCATGACTTCCTCCATAATATACTGCAACAAACTTCCAAATTTCTTTTTTCAACTCTGTCCACCTTCTTTAACCTCAGACATGTTGTTTCAGATTCATCTCAGCATCTTATAAACACTTAAAGCTCCTTGTATCCCAAACTGAAGTTGTAATGTTACCCCCTCCCTTCTCAGTCCCCCAAACACTTCCTTCTGGATTTATTCCCTCAGTCAGCACCAAACACCTTCTCCTCGGTTATCCAAACCAAACACGAGTCAGCCTTCATAATGAGCCCATATATCAAGTCAGTCGCCATGTCTTGCTTCTCCAGTTTTAACCTGCACTATGATTTTACTCTTGCCCAAGGCAATAGTACCCTAAGTCAAGTCCCATTCAAGTCTCCATCTCTTCTGCACAGGCTCTGCAATTAACTCACAATTCTCCAAATTAGGTTACGTTCTAAGCCCTAGTAATATTCTCTAGGCCTTCCTTTTGGCGTCTGAGATAACTTCCCACTGCCCTAATCTCCCCAGATACAGCCGCATATGGCCCTTATGCTCCAGCTCATCAAGCTTCTTAAGCAGGTTGTTTTCCCAAGCTTTTCATCTCCTTTACCCTCTTCTGGACAGCCCCCTTGTCTCAGGGTAATGACTAAACAACTAGTTCCTCAAGACTCAGCTGTTGAGTGGCCTGTTTATGAAAGGCCAATGGTATTGGGTAAGGAGTCCCTTTTCTGTGCCCATAAATCACATGGGTGATTTTCTTATTTCTGTCCTCAGTAGGCTCTGAGCATGTTGAGGACAGGGACTGTCTGCTGAGCCCTATAGTACATGCTCAATAAATATTTGTAGAATGAATGAATGAATGAAAAAGTGTTCTTGAAAGCTCTCTTTCTTCCCAACTGAAAGTCCCAAAAAAGCAGCCCTAGAGTGAGGCTTTGATGACAACATGCCTGCCACTTGCTTTCTTGGGCACCTGGCCTGACCTGCTGCCTTGGATGTGATCACAGCTCTGCAGAGAATGGTTGATCAGATTTAGTCTGCTTTTCCTAACTCAGTGACCATGATCACATCACTTCACACTCTGTGTCATATCTGTGGACTCAGAAGGATGATGGTGGTAACAGGTTTCACAAACTTTCTTTTGATCTGGATAATAATAGGATATTTCCACAGCACTAACCCTATCCCTTTGAGTGAAACATATGGAAAGTGTCACCTGAAATTTGGACGAACGAGAAATACTTTGATCTGTACAGGCTCAGTCCTTCCTTGGGTCATGTTAACTAACATTAGGCAGCATGCCATGTTCTATTACCACTAATAGTCCTGTGTAAATACTGTAAGAAGAACATCTGTCAGGAAAAACACTTGATTTCCAGGTACTGGTTGTCTTTACAAAATAGTATTACACAGAAAGCTGTGTGATATAAGGGCAAGCAGAGGGAGGAGTGAAGGTAAGATCAGACTGCTGTGAGGGGTATGATCAGGTGTTCTGAGAATGTGGTACCAGCTGTATATAAGAGGAAACACCATTTGTTTGGGTACCACCCAAACATGACTAGTTTGAGACTCTACATGGAAATTCTGTGTATGGAATTTTGCTGTATTAGGGAAAACAGAGTAGCATACGGGTATCTTACAATATTTTTGCCATATATTTGTGTGCAGGATTTTGCTATATACTTGGAAAGCATAGATTGAGGGTTCCCATTTGGGTCTCATTCCTGTCCCTACTTAATGATTTTGCTATATACTTGGAAAGCATAGATTGAGGGTTCCCATTTGGGTCTCATTCCTGTCCCTACTTAATGATTTTGCTATATACTTGGAAAGCATAGATTGAGGGTTCCCATTTGGGTCTCATTCCTGTCCCTACTTAATGATTTTGCTATATACTTGGAAAGCATAGATTGAGGGTTCCCATTTGGGTCTCATTCCTGTCCCTCATAATGATGAGCTATATGACCTTGGGCAAGGTATTTAATGTCCCTGAGCATCAGCTACTTGTACCAGAGAGATTATAACAATATCCACCTCCTACAGTTATTATGAAGATTAAATGGGGTAACACCCATAAAGTTCTTAGAAGATTACTTGTATACAGCATCCACCTAATAAATTTAACTCTCCATCCATCCATCATCATCATGAGCACCTTTATTGTTTTTACAACACAAACAATCCTAACGAGTTGGGGGCATAAAACAGTCCCATTTTGGCTTATCTCTATAGGTTTGCATTGAGAGCTAAACACTGTGAAACATAATACAGCACATCTGCACATATAATGTCAGTTTCACTCTTATAACCTGCTCTTATTACTAAGTTATATATTATCCATTAATGTGTAATATCTTTTTCTTTGGCTGCATTGGGGTTTTGTTGTTGTGCACAGGCTTTCTTTAGCTGCAGCGAGTGAGGGGTACTCTTTGTTGTGGTGCGCAGATTTCTTACTGCAGTGGCTTCTCTTGTTGCAGAGCATGGGCTCTAGATGCGCGGGCTTCAGTAGTTGCAGCACATAGGCTCAGTAGTTGTGGCCTGCAAGCTCTAGAGCACAAGCTCAGTAGTTGTGGTGCATGGGCTTAGTTGCTCCACTGCATGTGAGATCTCCCCAGGCCAGGGATTGAACCCATGTCTCCTGTATTGGCAGGAAGATTCTTTTTTTTTTTTTTTAATAAATTTATTTATTTACTTATTTTTGGCTGAATTGGGTCTTCGTTGCTGCACAACGAAGCTCGCTGTGGCGAGCGGGGGCTACTCCTCATCGCGGTGCGTGGGCTTCCCACCGCGGTGGCCTCTCTTGCTGCGGAGCACGGGCTCTAGGCGTGAGGGCTCCAGTAGTTGTGGCTGGCGGGCCCCAGAGCGCAGGCTCAGCAGCCGTGGTGCACAGGCCCAGATGCTCCATCCCCATGGCATGTGGGATCCTCCCGGACCAGGGCCCGAACCCGTGTACCCTGCACTGGCAGGCAGACTCCCAACCACTGTGCCAGCAGGGAAGCCCCGGCAGGCAGATTCTTAACCACTGCACCACCAGGGAAGTCCCTAGGCATAATGTCTTTAAAAAACCTACTTCTTTCATTTATTCTTGCCTGGGTCACCTACTGCCATTCGTTTCCTATCAGCTATGGTATTGCCAAATCTTTTTCTTTTTATAAGACTGCTAAGGAAAATCTGGCATTCCAATTCTTGATGGCCACACTTTCTATGAAGTGTGTTTGGTACATGTTTGGTCTGTGTACCTTTTGGTGGATATTAATTTTAGATATTTCCACTGAAGCTGGAGTGGTACCAACCATCCCCAGACCTCCACTGCACAGAATGGTCTAAGGCCAGCTGAAGGAGCCAAGAATGATCTGTTGCTGTTTTATACCTCATGGAAGGTTTTATTCCTCTTTTGAACATATTGACTAAGAAACAGAGTAAGTTGTGTCTTAAAATCTAGTGAGAACATTTCTAGTGGGTTTTAAGTATAATGATGGTCTCCTAATCCAAGTCCAAGTAATTCTTTTCAAAAGCTTAATCTTTCTTCTGAGGTTGACTCTTGTCTATCTTAAGAAATCTGCTTGACAGTTTCTGGGTAAACCCTCCTTGGGATTGATCTTATGGATCAGAACACAGAGGGTGCTGCTTGGGCTGTATTCTACTTTCTCTATATTGATGCAGGCTGGCAATTCTTTTTCTTTTTTTTAAGGTGAAATCAGACCCATCAGCCTTTTCAGAGTATCTTTTGACAAGGTTGCAATTCAGAACACATGACCCTGTGTGAAAGCTGTCAGTCCCATCATTTGACAGTTTATATGTTGGACGGAAAGACCAAGTTTTAGTTGAGAGTCTCATCTAATGTTATAGTCACTGCATTTACTAATATCTCTGTGATTACAGTTAAATATAGTTCCATGGATTTTTAAATTGAAAAAATGTTTTCTATAAACATATAGACAATAAAAGCAAGAATAATTGTTGTAAATTCCCAGAAACACACTCTGAAGTCTTAACTTTTTAAAAACAGAATCATATTAAGGAATTCTGATAGAGTAACTAAAAAAATCCTGATATAAGCAGAATAGAGTTCTAAATCAAAGTTGATTTATAGTTGATGATAGAAACCAATAAATGTACCAGGAAAAGAGACATGCTGAGAAGGCAGTTCAGTCTCTTTTTCTTTTCTCCCAAGGAATCTCATCGGATTGTGCTATTTTCAAAATGATATTCTGCTTATAGCAGAGGAACTCAGGTGCACCCGGATAAGGATCCTCCCTCACTATGACACAATGCCCTGTGCCTTCACTTCATCACCTTCAGCTATTGACAACCTTATCTTCTCTACGGAAGGTAATTACTTGTCAGAGGATGCCTGGTTCCCCATCTCCCTCCATATACTAATGGAAGAGATTACAACTGTGGAATTCTAGTGAAAAATTTCAAGGGCTTTTGGGTGTTAAAACTTAATTTAATCTCTTGATTCATTTCATTGAATAGAAGCCAAGAGTACTATCCTGTGGATACACATGAAAGTCATCTAGGGAGGTTTTAGGAAATATTTATGACTTCCTTCCCCACTTGAGACTTTCTGATTCAGTTACAGCCCAGGTATCAGCAGTTTAAGATATCTCCCCCAGGAGATTTTACTGTAGTGTTAGGATTGAGAACTCTGCAGGCTGGGAAGAGAAATGTACAACAGAGTTTTTAATGGCACCTTCCTAATACCTAGACTTTGGATCTATATAGCTCTTGAATCTGAGCATTTATTAAAGGTTTTTAAATTATTAAGTAAAGATCCCTTAAAAGTACAATTATAGAAAATTGCAGTCTGTAAGACATGCTACATTTAAATAGCCTTAAGGAATTACCTTAGAAATAATATCTTACAAAAATCAAGACGCACTGCTATGTTGATGAAACACTAAAAATAAGAGAAAGTGACCTGTTTTATTAGTTACAAGTGTGTGAGATCACTTTTACTGGAAAATGACGGATGGCATTTTTACTACTTCTCTGAGAACAGATGTAAGCACACAGTAGTCTGAGATTCAGGTAGACCTGTACCTCCCAGGCTACAAGAAATACTATCTCAAATGGAGAAATCTATTTCAGAGACTTTGACAAGTTAAATGCATCTTTGCCAATCACACCGAAAAATAAGTTTTATGCCTACAAGTAATGTGTTTAGTTTACCTACTTTATTCTGTCTTTAGTCATCTTTGCATGACTTGAACCACCAAGAAGGTAGTGGACTCAGTGATCCCTTGGGAGGATGTGGGCTCTATTCGATAACTCATGATCCATAACTGTGAATAACCCACCTCTCCCTGGAAAAAGAGAGCAACAGCTGTGCTTCCCCTCTAGTTCACACAGTCTAGTGCACAGGTGGCTCATGCAGCATTAGTGAAATAACGTACATCTACCATGAAGGAAATAACACATAAGCAGATGGAGTGTAAAATGGAGGCATTCCCATCACCTTGTAGTCTCCTGGCAGTGAAGGACAACAGCTTTGTATGATGCAGCAGTCTTCTTGGCTCTCTGATTGCTCAAAAACTGGGCTGTCCTGGGTGATGAGAATAACAGATGCAAAAGCACAGTGGAACTGAAATGGAATTGAATATTGTCTTTTGAGGAGCTAGAAAAAACTCAAAGCTCCCTTTGTCATCCATCTTTGAGTTACAAGGGAGGAAGCCCTCTCGTTGTCCCACTTCCCTTCATTCATGTATCTGATGGTTATGAGTAATCTCTCATAACCCTGTGCCAGAGTTTTGGGTACACATGTGAGGGGATTTAATTCTTCCTGGCACCCGGACTTCCTGCCATAATAAACAGAGATCAGCTACTTTACAAGACTGACTGCTATTTTTTTAATGTGACACATCTGCATCATCACAACAGGAATTGTTAAGCTCACTCCTACAATTTTGTAGAAATATTATTCTTCCTCTAGACAAATATTCATTGAAGACTGACTACATACCGTACTCTTCTAAGTACCAAAAACACTTTGCCATATAGAAAATTAAAGATCAGAAAACAAAGCCTTATAATTATGTAAGATTCACTTCATGATTTAATGAAGTGTAAATGGTGGCTTTGCTTAGTCTGTCCCTTCAATGTTTCTAGCTCCCTCCATCCCATGTTATTCCAAGCTATTCAGCTGTTATGGCATTACATATCAAGCAGTCTAATTCATCCTTCACATTTTGCACAGTGATTGGGGCTCAACTCTATTCTTTATTTCTGAGTTTCTGTCCTTTTGATATTCATTCTTGACCAGCATCTCTGAACTGCCTATTGCAATGGAGGCATAATAGATGATCTGTGTCTATTTCCAGATCCGTGTCCTCTTCATTCAGACTTAGGAAGCACAGAGTGACTCAGCATCATATGATCCGTCTTCTGAAAAATGCCAGAGTCCTTTACTAGCAAAACCAGATTCTCACAAGTGATTACATTGCACTCATTTGGTGAGAATACATAAAATTGATTCTAAGCCAGGTGGCAACCAGTGAGAGTTTGTGCTGGGAGTGTTAGAAGAACAGTAAAGCTCATTTAGTCCAATGCTTATCTTATGTTTGAGTTCCTCTACAGAGTTCCTAAGGATGACCTCCCAACTTTATTGATGTATTCAATTCTGCACTCTGATTTGAGGTCATTTTAAGCAACCCTACTGAATAATTTTAATGGAGAGCAGGCTATTAGAAAGGGTTTTTTATCTGGTCACTTGCATCTCCTGGTATTTTCTGAAATTGTGATGGTTAGAATCAGTATCCCAACAGGAAATAGATGGCAAACTGAGGAAAGCTTTAATGAAACAGCTATTCACTATAACATGGGCAAGGTTATGGAAAATGACAAAAAATGGATGCACTCCAGGGCCAACAATGGCAAGAACCTCAAACTTCCTGCAGTCCTGCAGGGGCCGCTGAAGAGAGGGGTCACTAAACTTTGGAAAGGAAACCAGAACTTGTTTGCAAGGCAGAAATAGAGACACAGATATAGAAAACAAATGTATGGACACCAAGTTGGGTGGGATAAATTGGGAGATTGGGATTAACATATATACACTGATATGTATAAAATAGATAACTAATGAGAACTAATGCTGTATAACACAGGAAACTCTATTTCACTGTACAATAGAAGCTAACACAACATTGTAAAACAACTATATCCCAATTAAAAAAAAAAAAAGACCACCGTGCAGAATGTGTGCTCCCAGAAGAGCAAGGTAGCCACTGCCAACCCAGGAGCCCAGTGTGGAAGGCTCCAGTGGAATGATCACACTCTCTCCCCATATAGCTTATAAACCCAGAAGAAAAGTGTGTCTGTGGAAATGTTCCATAGAACAACACATCCTGGGCACTGATGTGGAGGGTGGGTGCAGAAGGGCAAAGGCAGACAGCCCAGCATAGTCCCCATCTTCCTTTGTCAACATTTAGTTATTTCTGTGTTTATATGAGAAACAAGTGTTCCAACCAGGAGAAAACACTACGTCCCATCAGCTACAGCATTATCTTGGGGAAATGTCAATTTAGTCACTCTCACCTGAAACCTAAACAATGTTAAGCCACAGAGTGAACTTATTTAACTGCATGTACTTTCAGTGGCATGTGGAGCCCCAAATGGATGGTCTCAGCTTAAGGCCACCAGGACTGTGTTCTTTAGTGGAACCACTTCTCTCTTGATCACCGGAACCTCTAAACCTATAAGTCTAAGAAAACAGAGATGGAAGTAACAATTTCTGATGTGTGCTATTTGGGGTGAAATTGACACCTTCCCCTGCATCCCATCTGGGCATGCATCCCACAGACAGGTTTCAAAAACAAACCAAAAAATACTTTGTACCCTGAGATAAATAAAAAATAACCTGTATAGTTCTAGTCTGCAGAATAAATAAAAAGATGAAAATTTCCTATCAGTTGTTGATTCTGTAACAAAAAGGAATTCCACCTTGATCTCTAATCACTGAATATATCTGAAGATATGTCATGCATTTGTGGATATAATAATGTGAGAAAATTGCTCTTCCTCCATCATAAACAAATTAAACAAATTAACTCATTAACCTTGACAGTTTTGTAGAAGTCTTTCCCAGTGAAATGTTTGCTATGATTTGACTTACCAAGTCTTCTGAAGTCTGACTCTCTTGCAGTTCTTCAAGGAAATGTCTATTTTTACTTTTCTAAATGCTTTTATATTTCACTCTTCTTTTCACATGCCCCTGGACACCTCAGTGATATGTGAGGTCCTTGAACTTTTGCAGGACTTATTTCCACATGTCGGATATGCATGGGTCTCACAAGAGCTGTTCACTATATTCCATTTTCAAGATTCACTTAGCATGATGACATCATTATAACAGAGCAGCGTGATGTTCTGTGGATCATTAATATAATCAAATTATTTCCAACAATATTTTAAAAGAGAACAAGAGAGTAAATATAGCCTGGGGTTAAGACAAAAAAGGTGTATTGTTGTTCTTGTCACATAAAACAAACTGCATAAAACAACTATCTTTGCTGATGAGATTTAGAAAGAAATTATTAGGTCAAGAACTGTATAGCAGTGCCAGGTACTACACTGATATACTCCAGTTAAAATATTATATCCTGAGCAATACCACTATCTGATTAAGTGTTCAGTAGACCCTGGTCATTCTGCAAGATCCTTCCAAGTTTTCCATTAGTCATAAAAGACAGTGAAATGAGGTACACTAAGAATCACAAACCCTTCATCTTTCAGGAGTTGTAGAATAGCACTAATCTCTGAAATTTCCCCAGGAATATGGCATTGCTTTGTTAAATAACTCGGAGAAGGGATATTTCAGGGTCTTCCTTCTATCTGGACTTTCCTACCAAAATAACCTCATTATAGAAATCAAGAAACCAATGTGGGAACTATACATGCTATGAAATAAAACTATTCCCAATTACATCCTGGACACTAAGAAACGAAGTGTGTCAGCAATACCACAGGATCCAGTATGTGTTGAATTCAAGCCAAGTACATTTCACTTATATTACACATGGCACACACTCTGAATGAAGGACCACAGTGGCTTTCCAAGGGTCTGAGAGCTAAGGTTTGAGTATTTCCCTTTCCTTACTCTACAATAACTCTGGCAAATGGCAGCATATCCTTCTGGGGAAGACTTAGAGGAAGGAGCACTCTTCATACCTATAGCTATGTGGCTGGGTCCTTTCTCGCAATGATCCAACACATTTCTGAGTCAAATTTCTTCCATATGTGAACCCATACAATGTAGGAAAACATTTTCTACATTGAAAATCTTTTCTTTAGTGTAGCCACCTTTATTAATTGTCTTCTGGATAACTTGCTGTAGCTGCTACATCAGCACTTGCTGCTTTACCTTGCACCTTTCCTTTAACCTCATGAACCAACCTCTGGTAGTTTCAAAATTTTCTTCAGCTTACTCACCTCTCTCAGTCTTCATAGAATTGAAGAGAGTTAGGGTCTTGCTCTGGATGAGGCTTTGACTTAAGGGAATGTTGTGGCTGGTTTGATTTTCTATCCAGACCACTAACACTTTCTCCATATCAGCAATAAGGTTGTTTTGCTTTCTTATCATTCATGTGTTCATTGGAGCAGCACTTTTAATTTCTCTCAAGAACATTTCCTTTGCATTCACAAATTGGTTAACTGTTTGGCACTCTTGGCCTGTCTTGGCTTTCAACATGCCTTCCTTCCTAAGCTTAATCATTTCTAGCTTTTGATATAAAGTGAAAGATGTGCAACTCTCCCTTTCACTTGAACACTTATAGGCCATTGTAGGGTTATTAATTGGCCTAATTTCAATATTGTTGTATTTCAGGGAATAGGGAGGCCCAAGGAGAGGGAGAGAGATGGGGGACCGGTTAATAAAGAGTTTGAAATATTGCAAGAATTACCAAAATAAGATACAGAGACATGAAGTGAGCAAATGCTGTTGGAAAAATTGTGCCAATATAATTACTTGATGCATAGTTGCCACAACTTTTGATTTGTAAAAAATTCAGTAACTGTGAAATGCAATAAAATGAAGCATAATAAAATGAGGACTGTCTGCATTGAAATATTCATTGATAGCTGGAGATAACAGTGGAAGGTCCTACATTGGAACTGGATTCCTCATTTCCAGTCAGAATAATATGAACCTGGAATGGTAGAGACCAGATAATGGAACTAAAAAGCAAGTGGATGGATTGGCAGTTAGAGTGCTTTAAATTTTTTTTTTTTTTTGGAATAATTTTAAATTTACTGAAAAGTTTCAGAGTACAGAGAGTTCTTATATACCCTTCACCCAGCTTCCCTTAATACTAACGTCTTTTATGCCCATGGTAAACCTGTCAAAAGTAAGACATTAACATGATATTTATAATACAATTAACCAATAAAGACTTCATTGGAATTTAGCTAGTTTTTCCTCTATTGTCTTGCTTTGTTCCCAGATCCAATTCAGAAGCACCACATGGCATTAGTCATCTCATCTCATTAGCTTCTGCTGATCAATGACAGTGTTTTAGTCTTTCTTTTCCTGATCTTGACAGTTTTGGAGAGTATTTTGGTATTTGGTCAGGTATTCTGAATTTGTCTGATGAATCCTAGTGATCAGACTGGGGTTAAGGGCTTTAAGGAAGGATACCACAAAGGTGAAATGCCCTTCTCATCACATCATTTGTGGGGTACAAGGTAGCAACTGACTCATTACACATAATAACCTTGATAATTTTGTTAAAGTAGGATTGGTCATGTTTCTCCTCTGTAAGTTTGCCATTTTTTCTCTTCCCATACATCCTCTCTGGTTTAGGAGCTAGTCACTAAGTCTAGCCCAAACTCAAGAGAAGGGGAATTAAATTCCGTTGTCTATAAGGAGAGTATTTATGTATATTATTTGGAATTCTTCTGTAAAAAAGATTTGTACCTTCTCTCAGGTTTATTTATTCTGTCAGTCATTTATTTATATTATTATATAATAATATAATAATATATTTATATATTATTATATATTATATATTATTTATATAATATATAATATAATTATTATATAATAATATAAACTCACATTTTAAAAAAATTCTTTGTTGGATCATAATTCAGTACTTTTATTATTTACCATATTCAAAATGCCTCAGCTCTTTCAAGATGGCTCCTATATCCTTTTGACATGCAACAATTTTTATTTTAGCACTTGAAAATTACCTTCTGGTACTGCACGAGGCTCAAAGCCCATCTTGTGTTTTCCTTTCCATAGCCCATTTCTACATGGAGCCCTGGTTCCTTTTAGTAGAGAATGGTATTAGAAAGCAAGATCTTGGTGCTGGATGTGCTCATTAATATTGCTTTGTTACTGTTTCTAGACCCTCTCAGCAGAAATAGCTAGAAAATACACATATGTTTATTATCCATATACACATATATGTATACTTATTTATTTATATATAGGTATACAACAGATATAGGTTTACAATTGAATTTATGTATATATATCTATACATATATAAAGACTAACATGAGTTCAGACTGATATTTCTAACTTGAACCCGGCACCTAAGGGTTTATTCTAGATTTTTTCCCCTTACATATTATTAACTTCATTTCTGACCATGAGAAATCTGATTCCCATATTCTACAATTTAATTAGTCATTTATTTTACAATATTATACATGTAAATTTAATTCAGAATTGATAACCCATACCCACTACTGTACATTATTATGTACAGTTCTTTTTGTCTTTAACATTACAGTAGTCAGTTAAAACAGTTTTCCAAAGTTATTTAGGTCATTTTTGCCTCACTTTCTTTAATGACATTATTACTTATATACGATAAATATATATACATTAAATAAATAAAATTCATTTATTATGAATCCAATTTGGGATCTCCTAACATCCTGAGTGGTTTATTTTATATCTGCATTGCAGTTAAATTCACTCTGTAGCAGACAGAGTTCTATGGGTTTTAACACTCATAGATTCATGTGTCTACAATCATAAGACCATACAAAACAGTTCCATTACCCTACACTTTCCATGTGTGGTACCTTTGGCATCAACCCCACCTGTGTCAACACCTGGCTACCACTGGTCTGTTTTCTGGCCCTATGGATTTACTTTTAAAAATAAAATTATATTAATGGAATCACACTACATGTATCCCTTTGGGTCTTCCTTCTTTCACTTGGCACAACTTACTTAATATTGATCCATGTTCTGTGGGATTCAGGAACTCATTTTTTTATTGCTGAAAAATATTACATTGTATTATATACCACAGTTTCTTTATATATTCATCAGTTGAAGGGTATCTTGTCAACTATCTCATCCTGAAAAAATTTTTCAGAAAGTTTTTTCCTAGAAATTCAATTTCTTTAATAGATATATGGCTATCCAGGTTATCTATTTCTTCTTGAGTGAGTTTTAGTAATTTGATTCTTCCAAGGAATTGGTCTATGTCACATAAGTTTTAAAATTTAGCGCCATAATGATGATTGTGGGATTCTGTTGTTATTTTCTTTTGCTGTTATTGTTATTTTTTAATGTCTGTGGGATAGTGCTAATGTTGCCTGTTTGTTTCATGATATTGGTAATTTATGTTTTCTTTCCTTTTTCCTTTATGATCCCCACTAGAGGTGTATTAATTGTATTGATCTCTTTTAAGAACCAGCTTCGACAGGGAACTGTATTCAATATCCTGTAATAAACTATAATGGAAAAGAATGTTAAAAAGATATATATATATCTGAATCATTTTGCTGTACACCTGAAACTAACACATTGTAAATTAATTATGCTTCAATTAAAAAATTTAAAAAAACCCAGCTTTGCTGATTTTTTGTTTTTCTTTCTATTATCAATTGTATTGACTTGCTATAATTTGTACTATTTCATTCTTTCTGCTTACTTTAGTTTTAATTTTATCTTTCTCTAGTGTCTAGTTTCTCTAAGTGGAATAAGTTACTGAAGTCAAATCTTTCTAATAAAAGCATTTAATATTATAAATTTCCTTCTAAGAACTAATTTAGCTGTATTCTTCAAATTTTGATGTTTTCATTCTCTTTTTTTCATGATTTAAATTAATACACTTTACTTTTTAGAGCAATTTTAGGTTTACAGAAAGATTGAGCAGTAGTACAGAGAATTCCCATATGCCCCACATCTCCCCCTACACACACACTCAGCTTACCTTATTAACATGTTACATTAATGTGATACCTTTGTTACAATTGATGAGCCAATATTGATACATTCTTATCTAAAGTCCATAATTTATGTTAGGATTCACTCTTTGTGTTATATATTCTATGGATTTTGACAAACGTATAGTGACATGTACCACCATTACAAAGCCATACAAGATGGTTCCACTGCCTGAAAAATAACCTGTGCTCTGCCTATTCATGTCTTCTCCCCCCCAACCCCTGGAAATTACTAAATGTCATTGTCTCTGTAGTTTTGCATTTTCCAGAATGTGGTATAATTTGAATCATTCAGAATGTAGAATTTTCACATTGGCTCTTTTCATAATATTATTGCACATTTAATAGACTACAGTACAGTGTAAACATAACTTTTATATGCACTGGGAAAACAAAAAGTTCATGTGACTTGCTAATTGTGATATTCACTTTATTGTAGTGGTCTGGAACTGAACTGGCAATATGTCTAAGGTATGCCTGTGTACTCGTACCATCACAGCAATGCATTTCTTTATATCTTGGTGAAGAGTGTCTTCTGGGTCCTATGTGGAAGCTGTTTAAAGAGTAGCTGAGCAGTTTGGCCTAAGAGATTCATTCCAACATGCCCATCTCCTGAGCTGTTGTCCTCCTTCCTCTAGAGATGGCCAGGAAATTTCTGGCTTCTCAGTCTCATTCGTTGTAAGTAACCATTAAGTCCAGCCTTCAGTTACACAGCTTAACAGACTGTTAATGCCTTTCCTAGTGGGTACATCAACACTTACATTCATGTGAATACATGTATATTAATAATTTCAGTCCAATCTCATCTCACATTTTGTCCATTTTGGCCAAGTATTCTTAAACTTCAGTTCCATGCATATTTTCCTGCAGACATGAAGAATGCTGAGAAAAAGTAGCATCTCCTTCTGAGGCAATTGCCTTAGCTGCAATGCACTGAAAGGATTTTTTTTGCTGGAGAAGATTGGTCCCTCAGATTTGGGGGTGCGAGGGTAGGGGGAAGAGGAAGTGTCAGGTGGAATGTGAGATTCAAAATTCTCAGCTTTCTCTCTCTTTAGCCAAATTCTACCCCTCCATTAGTTATCTATTGCTGCATAACAAGATCACCACAAACATATTGGCTTAAAAAACCCTAAATATATCATCTCATGGTCTCTGTGAGTCAGGAAGCTGGGCATAGAATAGTTGGATCCTCTGCTTCAGGGCCTCACAAGCTGCAAACAAGGTGTCAGCTGCAGCCAAAGTCTCATCTGAGGCTCAACTGAGGAAGGAGCTGGTTCCAAGCTCAGGTGGTTATTGGCAGAATATCTTACAGCTTCTTACTGGTTGTGTGTCAGCTGATTGCCACACGATCCTTTCCATATGGAAGCTCACTTCTTCGAAGTCACCTGGAGAGAGAAAGACTCCTAGCAAGACAGATAACAATCCTATGAAATGTAACCATGTACATCCATCACCTTTCTCATATTTAGAAGTTTGGAAGCAAGTTACAGGTCCTGCTCACACACAAGGGGAGGGGATTACATAAGAGTAGGAACACTAGGAGGTGGGGGTCATGGAGGCCACCTTAGATTCTGTCTGGCACAACCCCCATCTGTCATCTTAGACTCTCTCCTTCTCTATTGGTACCCTGATCTTAGCATTTGGAATCTGACAAAGCTCTGTATTTAAATGGAACTGCAACCTCTGTTGTTAGAAATGTAAACTGGTACAGCCTGTAGGGA
>NW_006786248.1:425866-436821 GCF_000442215.2 Lipotes vexillifer
AGGGAAAGCAGTATGGAGCTTTCTCAAAAAATCAAAAATAAGACTGGGGAAGGATCTGGTTCCAAGTAATCCCACTTCTCAGTTTATATCTAAAGGAAATAAAATCACTATCTCAAAGAGATTTCTGCACCCCTATGCTCATCACAGTGTTATTTACAATAACCAAGACATGGGAACAACGTGTGTCCATTGATGGATGAATGGGTAAAGAAAATGTGGCATATGTATATAATGGAATATAATTCAGCCATGAAGAAAGAAGGGCATCCTGCCATTTGCAACAACATGGATGGACTTTGAAGGCATTATGATAAGTGAGATAAGTTGGACAGAGAAAGACAAATACCTTGTGATGTAACTTATATGTGGAATCTAAAAAAAACAAACTCATAGATAGAGAGAACAGATTGGCAGTTGCCATGGTGGGGGGGAGGTAGAAGTAAAATGGGTGAAGGTAGTCAAAAGTTCTGTCATTTCAGAATAAAACAGCAACAATCTAGAGAAATCATCTCTATAAAAACATCCTACTTCTGGGTTGGAATATCTGACAGCTCACTTAACTATTTTTTTCTGTTTTATTCTGAAATGTCAGAACAAGCTTCCACTTATAAGTCAGGGGAAGTGGTATACAGCATTTGTTATAATTAACAATACTATAGTTAACTACATTTAACAATACTGTATTGTATACTTGAAAGATGCTAAGAGAGTGGATCTTAAAAGTCTCATTGCAAGAAAAAAAATTTGTAACCATGTTAAGCGTTGGATGTTAACTAAACTTGTGGTGATCATTTTGCAATATACACATATGTAAATCATTATGTTGTACACTTGAAACTAATACAATGTTGCAGATCATTTATATATCAATGAAACTGGAACAAAAAGGTCCAACCGCTCCTTCCTTAACAACAAAATTAATAAATGGAACTGCAGCTCTACAACTGTATCTGCCCTGCAGCAAAAAGTAAGGAAGCCCTTCATTGTTCTCATAGAAATGATGATTTTTCTATCTATGTTCTGAGCTGGGCACTTAAGACCATCAAATTTCCCTTTTCTTTTTGTAGACTTTCTAAGCCCACCTAGGACAGTCACATAACCCCCTTCATTGTAGTCACCATTGTCATCATAGTAACTAAATATCACAGCCACCTGGTTGCTCAACAACTTGCTGTCATACTTGCTGGTATTTATAATTAAACACATACTGCATCGTGTAAAATCCCTCTACATTTGAAGCTTTGTTTTTCTTTTCTATTACTGACAATTAAATGTAGACTTATTATAAAGCTGAGTAACTCAAGGAAATTAGTCCTTATGGAAATTACACTTTTTTAATAAAAAGAATAAATAAACACCTGCAGTTTTACCGATGCGGAATTACACTCAGCCATCATATGCTATAGCTTTTCCAATGAACCATGGGAAGAATCTTTTAATCCTTAAAACAAGTGCTACTTCTTACCTTCTGGAGTAAGCCAGGCATGTTTCCTGCTCCCCACAGTGTCTCCAAGAAACAGCAATAACAGTGTGAAGGGATATCATCTCTATTTCCCTCCATGGGTCACCTGGTTGGAGCCAAGAGAAAAAAGACATGGGCTGAGTGAAGATGATGGAAAGAAGTGCAGTGTTACCACCAGAGCCTACCAGAGGGTGGAGGCATGGGAGTCAAAGTAGGGAGAGCATCTCCAGGCCAGAGTGGTCAAGGGATGCTGCACAGAGAAGTTGGACATTGAACTGGAGGACAAGAATTTTTATTTATAAAAATAAAACCTTGTCATTAGAAATCAAATGAGACCAGGAATCAGGAGATCTGGGCCCCCAAGTCTGCACTGCTAAGCTACCTCTTTCTGGATGTCAGAGGAAGTCTGTAACTAGATAGGTGTTCCCCAATTTCCCCTCCAGGCCACCATTCTATGTGCATATCTTAAATGACCCCAGTTGAATGTCTCATGGGTGCCACAATTTTTTGTTTCTCTTTGTGTCTAATAGTTTCTCCAGCACAGTCAAATAAAGACAAAACATGACTTTGCAGTGAAGATGATGTTCTCTTTGCCACTGTAATTAGCTTTCCATTATGGCCTCATTTTTCATCTTGCCTTATGTTCTGTGGAGCTGAATCAATCACATCCATCTCCCTCTACTACAAATCACAGTCTGACGGGGTGGAAACAAATTCAGATCTGTTTTAAACACTTAAAATACTTAAGCGAGTCATCAGATATTCCAACCCAGAAGTAGGATGTGTTTATAGAAATGATTTCTCTAGATGGTTGCTGTTTTATTCTGAAACGTCAGAACTCTTCATCCTACCACCTGACCCCATTTCAATCATGTGCCCTGAGTCAGTAGGACCATCTCCCCACTCAGCTTGGTGTTCCAGATAGCAATGTCCACACTGTCAGGAGCACAGAAAACTCTTTTCTATCTTTGAAAGTTGTTTCTGAAATTCTAGGGCTCAGGTAAGTTGGTTTTTACCACTCAGTTATTTTGTTGTTGTCTAGTTTGCAAGATTTTGATATATAGTGGAAGAATCCTTTTACCCCAAACAAAATAAAATCTAAAACCCCTACCTAAGTGGGAAGATAAAGTGGTACAGCCACTATGGAGAACAGTATTGAGGTTGCTTAAAACACTAAAAATAAAGCTGCCATATGATACAGCAATCTCACCCCTGGGCATATATCTGGAGAAAATTTGAAGAGATACGTGCACCCCAATGTTCATAACAGCCTTATTTACAATAGCCAAGACATGGAAGCAACCTAAATATCCATTGACAGATGAATGGATAAAGAAGAGGTGGTATATATATACAATGGACTATTACTCAGCCATAAAAAAGAATGAAATAATGCCATTTGTAGCAACATGGATGGACCTAGAGATTATCATAGTAAGTGAAGTAATTAAGAAAGAGAAAGACAAATATCATATGATATCATTTATATGTGGAATCTAAAATATGATACAAATGAACTTATCTATGAAACAGAAACAGACTCACAGACATAGAAAATAACTTTATGGTTACCAAAGGGGAAAGAAGGGAGAGGGATAAATTAGTATAGCAGATACAAGCTACTATATATAAAAACAGATAAATAACAAGGTCCTACTCTATAACACAGGGAACTATATTCAATATCCTATAATAAACCATAATGGAAATGCATTAAAAAAAAAAGCAAAGTAAAACAACAACAACTAACTAACTAACTAAATAAATAAATAAAACCCCTACCTAAGGAAAGCCCTAAGATGTTGGGTTCCCGAGTGTCACCAAGCTCTCACTTGGTGGTCTATCCACCTACTTGGCCTTGTAAGATTCTCTGGTGACAAGGAGGGCTGGTGGCAAGCTGCCGCTTCTACAGCTGTGTGCGTGCAGAGTTGATGCAGGAACACTCAGGCCTATACTATCATCTGCAGTTCAGTGGCCCCTATCAAATTGTTCCATGAAGTAGGAACTACCATCATCAGCACATTACAGGTGAGAAAACAATGGTCCCAGTGTTCAATGACTCAACTCTCCCAGGTCATAGAGAGGGGAAGCTTGGGCCCTAGATGCAGGCTGGAGTCTGACTTCCTGGGACACAAACTGAGCAACTGAGGTCCAGCTGGCAGGTGGTCCTGAGGGTGCCTTCCATCCACCCACAGTCCTGAGGGCACCAAAACTTAATCCAAGTCACTCAGCTTATTCCCCAAAGCCAGTGACTCTGTCTTTTGATTATCTTCCTCTCTTGCAAGTACCAGGACCAGAAACTTGGGAGTCATTCTTTATTGCTCTCTCACCCTCACGCCTCACAATCAAGGAATTAGCAAATTCAAAGGTTTTACTCCTTAATATTCACCACTGCATTATTTGCCTCCTTAACATTTCATTTAAAGGCAGTGTTGAGCACAGATTCTGGATTGAGATTACTTATTTTTTTAATTGAGAGTAAACTTTATTAAAATTACTTTCCAGAAAATATGTTCAGTAAATATGGTAATATAGCAACAAACTCGTGCTCATAAACCTTTGAAATTTTTAAGAAATCATCAGTAATGTTGATTAGGAAACTCTTTCATTGGTGGAAAGAAATTCATTCTGTCTCCAGAATTGTATCACCTAGGAGTTTCCTGGCTTCCTTCCAATGATGCCTTTTGAATAGCTGTGTGACCTTGGGTTAGGTACTTAACTTCTCTCTGCTTCAATTTCCTCACCTTTAAAAAGGAGTTACTTCATAGGGTTGTGTGACAATTAATATATGTAAAATTCTTAGAATAGTACATGCAAAAAGTAAGCAATCTATATCATTATGTACATGTTTGCTAATATGTAATTATAGCTGATTCTTGGGTGGTATGCTCTTCCTACACCCAGATTCAAAAGCAAGAACTCTTTAGGCATTTTTCTGAAGACAGTTATCCAGCCAATTCAAGAGCACAGGAGCATGTTGATAACCCTGTGCACTTGACTGGGAGACAGCACGAGGACTCAGTGTCACAGATCAGGTAGAGAAACTAGGTTTGGGGAGGGTGGGAGCTGGAGGAAGTTGTCTAGAATAAAGGCTGGATCCCAGAGAGAGGCAGGGAAGTAGAGGCAGGCAGCACCAGGAGCAGAGAAGGCCAGCTGGACTCAAGGCCTCTAACCAGGGGGGAAGTTCTGGAGAACCAGTGCCTTCTTTGAGAGCGGTAGCTGTCCTCAGCTTCTCTAAAAAAGACTTTGACAAGAGTTGTTCATCAGGAGACCAGGAGCCTAGCCAAATACTTCAGAACAAAGCCACCAGCTTAGCAGGACACTAGGTGTTGAAGAGAACAGAAGAGAAAGGGCTAGTGAAAAATGTGTGACTTGGGAGACATGCAGGGGCCGGGGCTTGTCCACAACTGCCAGGACATTGGGACAATGGCAGGGAGGGTATTGTCACCCTCTGAGGTGCATCTTTCCCTGGGGAATGTGAGTCAGGTTCTTCTCTTCTCCCCTCCCTTCCCAGTCTCCCTTGTGATGTGGCCCACGGGCCCCAGTTGCTGACCCTGCCCTCCAGGACCATCTGCCCTCTCCTTGATCACCCTACTCCCTCCACTGCCCTAAGCCCCATTAGTTCCATGGCCCATCATGGTGATGCAACCACAGAAGGCCTGCTCCCACCTCAGGCTTCATGCAGGGGTCACCACGACCTTCCCTAATCCCATTTGTCCCTGTGTGAGTAAAGCAAGAGCCATCCCATTGTGCTGAGGAATCAAAGCAAATCCAAGCCAGGAGACAATTTTGCTGGTGGAGTACCAGCAGCCAGACTGACTGTCAGGGTCCCTAGGGTGAGGGTTACTTTAAATCCAGCTTTGCCAAGTCCATGCTCAGAGCAAAAACGTTTCTTTGAAGATTGGAGAACAGAAGGCAAGCAAGCTGGAAAGAATATTCACCCTAAATTTCCTCTTTCTCCCTTTATAAATAAATAGGAGGGAGGAGGACAGTTTGGCAGTATCTATTAAAACATAAAATTTTATGATATTCACAAAATGTAAGCACCATCCCAGTGGGAACTTGGCTTTCTTCACTGCTATGATCCCCAGAATCTAGAATACTACGTGCAAAATATCCCACTTCAAAATATTTGTGGAATCAACCTAAACTTATAACTCAACCCTTTTTCTCCTCAGAATTCAATAGCACTTTTCAGCTTGTCCTATGTATGGTTTTGAATGACCCTAATATCTTAGTGTGAGATAACAATAAACATCTCTTTCTCAGTCACCCCACATGGGGCTTCGGGTCAGTTCTGGTCTTCTGAATGTGCTCACATTCTGGAGCCACAGTGTGGGGAGAAGCAGCCTTTATCTCAGATGTGCTGTTCCCAAGGCAGAATGGAGAGATGGACCACACTGCCACAAGCAGAGCGTCCATTCTGATGTGGCAACTGCCACATGTCCAAGGCCAGTGATGGGACAGGGAATGTGATTTGCCTGCTGAGAAGCATGGCAGGGGCAGGATAAAAATGGTATTGTGTGAATCATTAGAACACAACCTACCACATGATCATAAGGAAACCCAATACGAACAAGCAGGCGTGGCCAATGGTGGCTTTCGGAGCCTAGTTTGTGAACAGTAAGAAAATTGGAACATACTATCAATAATGGAATGGATAATGCATGCTAGAGAATATACTGTAGCAGTTGGACATGATAAGGTAGAGTTTTATGGAATGAACAAACCCCAAAACATCCTACTGAGTGAAAAAAAACACATTGCAAAATGACATCTAAAAAAGCAAATAAAACCCACTACTTTTAGTGGGTACAATTATGTCTCTACATGCCTTTAAGAAGTATGGCAATATGGTAGATCTATTTTTAACTTTTTGAAGCACCTCCATGTTGTTTTCCATAGTGGCTGAACCAGTTTACATTCCCACCAACAGTGCACAAGTATTTCCTATCCTCTCCAATACTTGTTATCTATCAATACATCTTCTAGATCATGGCCATTCTAACAGGTGTGAGGTGATATCTCATTGTGGATTTGATTTGCATTTCCCTGATGATTCGTGATGTTGAGTGTCTTTTCATGGGCCTGTTGGTCAAGTGGAATATTATTCAGCCATGAGAAATGATATCCTGCCATTTGTGCCAACATGGATGGATCTTGAGAGAATTATGCTAAGTGAGATGAGTCAGAGAAAGAAAGACAAATATTATATGATGTCACTTGTATGAGGTATCTAAAAAAGGCAAACTCAGAAAAACAGAGTAAAACAGTGGTTACCAGGGGACGGGGAATGGAGGGATAGGACACATGCTGTTTAAGGCTACAAACTTGCAACAAGTAGTACACAGCATAGTGAATATGGACAGCAGTATTGTATTATAATCATCAAACAGGCTAAAAGAGTAGAACTTAAGTATTCTGATCGCTAAAAAGAAATAATAAATATATAACATGATAGAGGTGATTATTAATTATCACTATAATGGCAATCATATTACAATATATAAATGTATCAAATCAACATGTTGTACACCTTAAACTTACACAATGTTATAGGTCAGCGGTCCCCAGCATTTTGGCACCAGGGACCAGTTTCATGGAAGACAATTTTTCTGTGGACGGCGGTGGGGGTGGTGGTATGGTTCAGGCCGTAATGCTAGCGATGGGGAGCAAACAAATGAGGCTTCACCCGCTCACACACAGCTCACCTCCTGCTGTGCAGCCCAGTTCCTAACAGGCCAAGGACTGGTACCAGTCCTCGGCCTGAGGGTTGGGGAACCCTGTTATAGGTCAAATGTATTTCAATTTTTAAAAAGATAAGTATGGCAAGATATTACCAAACCAATAGATGGCAGGGTAAAATGCTGGTGGGGGTTGGGGTGGGGAAAGTTTCAATAAACACCAGGATAGAACTGCTATTCTTTTCACGTGAGGGGATTTGCTTACACTGCTCTGCCCAAGAAGATAAGAAAAACTAATTTTTATGGAGACTACATCTTCATCTAGTTAGACAAAAAGGGCAATTGAAAAATGGCCAGATGGCTTTGGTTATTGAAGCCAATTCCAATGTTAACAAGTTCCTTTAACAGTGAATCTGAAATTGGGGGCTAAATTTGGTTTAATGAAATGTTAAAATTTTTGGCAATGGTTCGCTTTTTCATGGGAATAATTCTGATTTAACCCCAAAAGGTTGTGTGAGTGCTGCTGGGTCACTCCACGTTTCTCCCTGGACCCTAGTGGGAGCTCTGAGCCACTGGGCTCCTAGTCACTAGGTGATCTGTGTTCATTCTGCTATCTCTAATTTTAAGGGAAAAAAAAGGATCATGTGAAGTTTCCTATCCTCAATGAACTCTGGTTGAACCTGACAGATGTTGGAGCTTTATATTTCCTCCTCGAGCAAGGCTTAATGGCGATTTTGTTACCAGGGTAATCACCATCACTCTGTTTGCTCTATTAATCTAGGCTCTGTAAGTGTTGACAGTAGATATATAAATGCAGCCTAAGTATCCATTTTCCATGGACTTATCAGCCTGGGTTTCCATTTTGCAGTTTTATTCTCTAATATCAGTCCTCTAATTTAAAAAACAATAGAAAAATCTGCAACTGCTTTAGCTGTAAATCACAAACTTGGGGAAAGGAACTATACTTGTTTGTTGGGTTGTTTCATGATGAGGCTATTGCTCTAACTAAACACTTCTCAAGATGTCTGGGCTTTGGAGTCACACATACCTCCATCCACTCACTTCCTGACAGGGAAGAACCATCACTGGACTTCTTTGAGCCTGTTTACCTCCCCAGTAGTGCAGAGATAATTACTACCTGACACAACATCATTATGAGGATTAAACACGATGATGTAAGTGTGAAAAGTACTGGTCTACCATCTTGAATATAAGACATGTTCCCTAAATGTTAGTTTCCAAGATTCTGTCTCAGATTTTATGTTGGAAGATGGGTGATACTGACAGGGATTAAGTTACTCCCTGTCAGTTGCATCAAAGTGAATGTGGGGCATACCACAAGGGTGAGTAGAAGAACAGCCCTCTACCAAGGGGGAGGGAAATGTTCAGGGTGGGAAGTGGATGCTTCCAGCTCCACATTTCTCCACACACTGATAGCCTGCTTTCATCACCACAGACCTCAGGGCAGCCATCCACTGAGCCTGTGGAACCACCAGTGTTGGCAGCCCCTGGACTCCAGGCTGAAAATTGGGTGAAATACTGGACAAGAGGTGTTAACCAATGCAAGTTTCTGTGCCAGACACACAGTGAGGCCAAACAAACTGAAAAATCAGTTTGGAACAGAGAAAGTTTTATTGCAGGTCCATGCAAAGAGCCAGGTGTCTTGTACCCTCCCAAACCCCAAACTCCCCAAAGGGTTTCAGCAAAGCATTTTTAAAGGCAAGGTGAGAGAGGGGCATGGTTAGTTGTTGCAAACTTCTTGGTATAGTTCTTGCAGCTGTCCACATAGATCAGATAATGATATTCCTGTAAACCTCCAACAAGACAAATGTTATTCTCTTTTCTGCAACTTTTTATCTCTATATGAATGGGAAAGCGTTATACCTTTAAAGGTCAGAGGTTTGAGTGGGCTATCCTGTATATTTCAGGCTGTAGGTGACATTCTTTTAGTGATTAACTTATAGCAAAAGCAGTAGAATACAAAGGTTAAAGTAAAAGAAACAGGTCTAATATGGAGTCAGATTTTTTTTCTTTCCTATTATGGAGAAATTCTATTCTTCTTTTCCACCTCAAAACACAGTGAACTTAGCTAGACATTTTACCTTTCAGGGTCTCAATGTTCTCATCTGAAAAATTAAGGGGTTAAGTTAAATTACCTCTGAGATTCCTTCCAGGACACACAGACAAATCATGACCCTGGGGTTCTAGTCCACTGATAATATAAAGAACACAACTAATTGGTAGGTGCAGTGTTACTGGTCAGCGACTCACCAGCAGTGGATTCTTGGCTTCCTAAAGCTGCTTCTTTCTAGGATCCCACTCTCAGAAAATGACAATTTCTCTATTGATTCCCAAGTTCTCTCCTGCAGAAATTTGCTTTCCCATGTACAAAAAAATGTTGTTACACCACTGATTGAGTCTACCTTGTAGTAAATCCTCTGGGATACAAACTGACAAGGAATGTTAGATTCACTGTGCTTAACTGTTTAATGAACTTTTTGTGTTTGTTGGCTAACTCTAGACAGAGCACTAGAGTTATATGACCTACTTGTCTAAGAGCAGACAGAAAAGAGCACAAATACATTATCAGCTTCAACAACCAGCTGGTGATATACTGGAAGCTTCATACCCATAATTATATTAGTGTAATAGGGAAGAACAAATCTGACTCCATATTGAATCTATTCCATTAGCTCTAAACCTTGTACTCTGTTGCCTGTGCTTAGTCATACTGACTGCGCCTTTTGTAAAAGAATGTTGCCTATAGCCTGAAATATATAGAATATCCTATTTTCAGGGCTCTGACTTTTAAGAGTTCATTCATATAGAGATACAAATTGAAGAAACATTTGTCTTGTTGGAGGTTTATAGGAACGTCATGATCTGACCTACATGGACAGCTGTGAGAACAAAGGATTCCTACACGAAGAAATTTGCAATAACTAACCACACCCCTCCACCACCTTGCCTTTAAAAATGCTTTGCTGAAACCTTTTGGGGAGTTTGAGGTTTTGGGGGGTATGAGCCACCTGTCTCCTTGTATGGCCCTGCAATAAACCTTTCTCTGCTCCAAACTCCAACATTTTGGTTGGAGTGTGCCTCACTGTGCGTCAAGCACACAAACTTGTGTTAGGTAACATTAGTATATTCAAACTCAAAACAGAACAAATGAGGGTGCCCTACATTCTGGAGTCCAGTTGGTTTGTGTTCAGATTCTGACTTGTTTACTTGTTAACTATGTCACCTTGGATAAACTTATCAGCTATTGAACTTCAGATTTCTCATCAGTAAAATAAGAATAAGCCCTTGCCTTACAAGGTTTTGTGTAGACTAGAAATGGTACCTGTAAGCCACAGCACACAGCGAGTGTCCCTCCTCTGTGGGCATCAGCACCATCTCTGAGCACCATGTGGGACATTGCAGGATGCTAATGGTTTGTCTCTGTTCTCTGCACTTATGTGATGGTCAGCATGTGGTTAGTTTCTCAAAGTCCATTTCTTCATGTTTAAAAAATTAACAATAGTATATACCTCTCAGAGTTGACATGAAATGCACTTGGCAGAGTGATTCCTGGCAAATACCAATAATGATTGCTCAACTCATAATTGCTACTATACATTGTGTCCACTTTCCCCTACATCTTCTATTAGGTCCAATAATGTTACATTTAGCAGAATCTTTCTTAGCTGACCTATGACATTCTCCAAATAATTTTTGTCCAGTTAAGTGATTGAAATAAGCCAAAAGCTGGAAAGCAGTCTGTGATGTCGGACGTTGTGCTAGGAGTTACCACACCCTCCCCTTCCTGC
>NW_006786248.1:437182-485723 GCF_000442215.2 Lipotes vexillifer
TCCTGCTGACATTTCATGCTCAACAGGAAAAACACTGCACACGTCTTTCTGTGCAGAAAATAAACAAACTTATGTTTGCCTCTGCTATCTTCCTGTCCTACACAGTTGGTTTCATTTGCCACACACAGGACCAGGTAACAGATGAAAACATGGAAAGACAGGTGTCTGACAAGATGAGGTCTAAATAGGAAGTTGCATTTCAAAGGTGCCTCTGAGGTAGAAGTACTCTTTAAAGAACAGTTCTTTTCTTTTTTTTTTCATATTTCTACTATGAGCTTTCCCTCTGAGATGAAAAGGAAGTCACCTTGCAACAAGTTTTCTTTCCATTTTCTGTGCTATTTTTATATTATTTTTCTACTAGTCAACCCTGCAGTTCTTTTTCCCCCAGTCTTGATGCCTTTCTGACTACACATTATTATCACTGTCTTTGGAACTGATCTCTAGAAGCCCAGATTATTGCATCTTAATTTCTAGTCCAGGCAATGCTTTCTTACCTTTTGACTGTCTGCCTCTGACTTAACTTTTCACTTGCATCTCCTTGGGACAGCTGGCTCATTAAAAAAAAAAAAAATAATCACTAGATTTTATTTCTTAGAGAAGTTTTAGGTTTACAGTTTTAAAAACTGAGTGTATACTGCACAAATTTTGCATGTATCCCCTCTCCCAGTGCAAAGTTTCCCCTATTATTATTATTATTTTAACAGCTTTATTGAGGTATAATTGATATACAAAAAGCTGCATATAGTTAATGTATACAATTTGATGAGTTTGATATACCTGTGGAAACATCACCACAGTCAAGGTAAGCTCCAAAATGTTCCTCTGCCCCTTTGTATTTTTTATAATGTGGTAAGTACACTTAACATGAGTTCTACACCCCTAACAAACTTCTAAGTGACTAACACAGTATTGTCAACTACAGACACTGTGTTGTACGGCAGATCTCTAGAACTTACTCATCTTGCCTAACTCGCTCTTTTTAATTGAATGCATTTTACTTTAAAACTTTGCCTTCCACTGCTTATCTATCAATGATAAAAGTTAAAATACTTGGGACCCATTCCCATAAGGTACATTTTAGATCTTGGTCCCTTGAGATGCTTCCTACAGGCTATTTAAGAATGAGGCTGGGTAAAGAGAGCAGCGAGACACAGAGGGGCAGACACCATAGATGCTGGGCTTTTTTGAGATGTTTTGTTTAATCTTTCTTCTCTAGCTTTGCCCTTGGTGTCATCTCACCCTTACAAGTAGATATTTGCTGGGAAAGAATGACATCTTAGCTTGGTTTCCCTGGAAAGCAAAGCCAGAGGCAAAAGTTATACATTGCCATTTACAGAACACAATTCCAGGAGGGAAGGAGAGAGAACTGGCTGCCTGGTGCAAATAACAGCTGACTGCTCAATGTTGTGGGCCCGTCTGCTGGGAATGCCTAAATCTCAGGGCCTCCCAAACGAGGAGGAAGGAAGAGCGGGTTAACAGATCCTCACCTCCTATCAGTCATCCTTATGGTATTTTGATGCTCCTGCATTTCCAGTGGCATGGATGTGGGCTCAGAGCATGTTCTGTGGACTCTTACGCCTCAGCATGAGTAGATAAACTCAGTGAAGTCACTGCCTCTGAGACAGTGGGTCTGGGACTGTGCAAGGACCTGGAGGCAAGAGGATCTGATGCAACACAGTCTGGCGGGTGGGGTAGGGAAGAAACACTCCAAATGTTTCTGGCATTCAGATCACTAAGCCAGAAGCAATCAAGGCCCAAAAGACTTAGGAAAAGACTTTGACCTTCCCTCTAACTGCCTGAAAAGAATTTAGACAGAGGGACTGTTATGGAAATAGAGTGATTACCAGAGATGTCTGCAAAGAATATGGGCTACATGTGGTGAGGAGACTCTTAGAGTTCAGAGTCCACTCTTTGTCCCATTGTCTCTGCTGGCTCAGCAAACATTTATTTATCAAATGTTTGCTCTTCCATCTCCATGTGAACTGCCATCTTCCTCTTTGAAGTCCCAAACCTTTACCCCAACATCCTTTTTTATCTCTAGCTGAAGACGGTTTGTAAGGTGAGGGTTTTGGCCATTTTGGGAGCTACTCAGTTTTCCTGGGTCTCTCCCATGTATACATGTTATTAAACTTTTTTGTTGTTTTTTGTTTTTGTTTTTGTTTTTTTGCGGTATGCGGGCGTCTCACTGCTGTGGCCTCTCCTGTTGCGGAGCACAGGCTCTGGACGCGCAGGCTCAGCGGCCATGGCTCACGGGCCCAGCCGCTCCGCAGCATGTGGGATCTTACCAGACCGGGACACGAACCCGTGTACCCTGCATCGGCAGGCGGACTCTCAACCACTGCGCCACCAGGGAAGCCCTTATTAAACTTTTGTTCAATTTTTCTCCTGTTAATCTATCTCATGTCGATTTAATTATTAGACCAGCCAGAAAAACCTAGAAGGGTAAGGGAAATTTTATTCCTCCCCAACAGTGGTGATGTTTGGCCATTTTCGAGGGAGACTCTAAATCACAGACAGAAATCGTGTCTTCACAACAACAACCTGGCTGAAGGACAGCCAGAGTGAGATTTGATGTATTGACAACCATAAGTAAGCTACATAAGTAAGCATGCAGTCTTCCTGATAGAAATTCAATGAATTTCTGGTTCTAGATTTCAACCTAGAAGGCTCCTGAACCCATCCTCCTTTGGACAACCAAATCGACAGCTATATACAGAACAATTCTCTTTGAAAAAAATCCAGACACTAGCTGAGTGACTCCTACACATCAGAAGAACAAGAAAAAAATCCATATCAAAATGGGTAGGAGAGGCAGAGACACAATCTTGCCACAACTGCATGTCCTGCATGGCAGCGTATGATCAGGAGCAAAATCACAGCTCCCAACTTCTCCCTCAGGAGCAAAGGGTTTGGGATCTAGCACCTCAACTTTTAAGACTTCCACCTGAGGGACAAGCCCCCCCAAAAATGTAGCTCTGAAAACCAATGGAGTTTGCATCCATGAGACCCACAAGACTATAGTAAAAAAAGAAACAGTTCTTAACAGGCTCATGAGGACTCTTGTTTTAATTTAACAAATTCAAGGGGCCTGCTGCCCTCCTCTTTGGAGATGGGGGAGGCTGAGGGGCACTGTCTTCATGCTGTCCCTCTGCCCTGCCCTAGGTCACCAGCATCTCCTTGGAAAGAGTTTGTGTGCATGTCTGGTGCCCCAGCTTTTGTGGCTGTCGCTCAGAGGAGGCATCCTTTAATCCCTTGGGTCTGTCGGCCAGCATTCCCACAAGATTGTACCAAACAAACAGTCCTTAACCAGCTCTTCACCCAGAGCTCAGAGCAGAGGAAGCAGTCAAAAATGTTCATCTCCCAGCCTTCCCTTATTTTCATTTCCCAGTAAAGAGTGCCTCAAAATCACAACCAGACCCTCTATAATACTGGCATCCTAACTAGAAAATGGAGCAGGATGATCAGCCAATTGTGGTTGTATTATTTGATTACCTCACAGACTTAGGATGATGAAGAAGAACCACAAAACACAAACTTTTTGAGGGCAGGTGTTTCTGTTGTCTTTTGTTCATGACATTATTCTCAGCCTGGCATACATTAGTCACTCAATAAATATTTGCTGAGTGACAAAATGACTAAAATGAGTGAATAATATGGACACATGCACAGAAAAGAAGCTAGTTCATCTGTGGAAAGGGCCTGGACTTTGTTTGCTGAGTGAGGAGAAAAGAAAGCCCTGGTGATAAGAAACCAAACAGGGCACTAGAAGAACCAGAAAACAGGCACACTCTTCCAGAGTGGATGGAGCAAGGGAGACTTCTAAACCCCGGGGGCAGGAGTCATCTCCCTAGGAAAAGGCAGGCGTGGGGACTTGAGGGTGGCCCTTCTTTAAGGTTATACAAACATGACCACCAACTAGACTTAACTGCTATTTGCAGGGCACCCCAAACATCAAAACTGGAAAACTCTTTCTTCTCAAATGCACACAGATCACTCACTGAGACAGACCAGATTGTAGGTCACAAAATAAACCATGATGAAGTTAACAGAACAGAAATCATACAATGTATGTGCCAGATCATAATATAATTAAACTAGAAATCAATAAGAGTATCCAAAAAGCCTTCAAATATTTAGACAACACACTTTTAAATAACTCAAGAATCAAAGAGGATGTCTCAAGGGACTTTTTTTTAATGAAGTAAAGGAAAATGAAAATACAACATGTCAAATTTAGTGGGCTGTACCTAAAACAATGGTTAGGAGGAAATTTATAGCATTAAATGACCATTACAGAAAATAAGAAAGCTCTCAAGTCAATTATCTAAATATCCACCTTGAGAAACTATTGGGGAAAAAAGCAAAATAAATCCAAAGCTAGCAGAAGCAACAAATTATAAATATGAGAGCAAAAATTGTCAAAGAAGAAAATCAATAAAACTAAAAGCTGATTCTCTAAAAAGATTTTTACAAGATTGATAAAATCTACCAGATTGACAGAAAAAAAAAGAGAGAAAAAAACACAGACTTCTAATATCAGAAATAAAAAAGGGAACATTAGTACTGACCTCATAGACACTAAAAAGATAAATAGGCAATACTACGAACAACTCTGTGGCCATAAATTCAACAAATTAGACCAAATGGACTAATTCCTTAAAGACAAAATCCAGTCAAAATTTACTAAAAAAGGGCTTCCCTGGTGGCGCAGTGGTTAAGAGTCCGCCTGCCGATGCAGGGGACGCAGGTTCGTGCCCCGCTCTGGGAAGATCCCACATGCCGCGGAGCGGCTAGGCCCGTGAGCCATGGCCGCTGAGCCTGCGCGTCCAGAGCCTGTGCTCCGCAATGGGAGAGGCCACAACAGTGAGAGGCCCGCATACCACAAAAAAAAAAAAAAAAAAAAAAAAAAAAAATTTACTAAAAAAAAGATAATATGCATAGCCCTATATCTATTTTTTAAAGTATACTTTTCAGTTAAACATGCTCCCTCTCCCTAAAGAAAAAGAAAGAAAACTCTAGGTCCATATGATTTCACTAGCAAATTCTATATGATCTCTTCCAGAAAATAGAAAACAGTTCCTAACCTGCTTTATAAGACTAGTATTACCCTAATACCCAAAAAAGACAAAGAAATCATGAGAAGAAAGACTAGAAACCAAAATCCCTCATGATCATAGATGTAAAAATCTTCAACAGAGTATTATTAGTAAATTGAACACAGAATATATAAAAAGGATATTATGTCACTAGTTCATGCTAGAATGCAAGACTGGCTCAGTATTTGAAAATCAATCAATATAATACATTATATTAAAAGACTAATTAGAAAAACCATATGATGATCATTAATTGATGCAGAAAAAGCATTCAATACAATTCAATATCCGTTCATGACAAAAAAAAAAAAACTCTAAGCAAATGGAATTAAACAAAACTTGCTTAACCTAATAAAGATTATCCACAAAAGAAACCCCACAGTTACCATCATGCTTAATGGTAAAAGATGCAGTATCTCCCCTACCCCCCAGAATCTGGAACAACTTTGTCCTGGAAGCCCCAGCCAATGAGATAAAGAGGGGAAAAAAGCAAAGGAAAAGAAACAAAGTTGTTTTAATTGCCAGGCAGCATGATTGTATATAGAAAATTCAAAAGAATCTACAAAAAAAAAGCTACTAGAACTAACGTCAGTTTAGCAAGTTCATCTTTATACATGGTCAATATACAAAAGTCATCTGTACTCTTTAGTAGCTTAGGTACCAGCATGAACAATTGGGATTTGAAATGATAAAACAATTTCCAATAGCAACACACACACACACACATGCAATGTACCTAGGTACAAATCAAACAGAACAAGTGCAAGATTTGTATGCTGAAAATTGCAAAACACTGATGAAAGGAAAAAAATTATTTTTTAAATTCTAAATGAAGAGGTATACTATGTTTAAGGATCAGAAGAATTTTAAGAAGATTTTTAAGATGTTAATTCGTCACTACATGATCTATAGATGCATCACAGTCTTAAATAAAATCTCAGTAAACTGTTGTAGATATTGGCAAGCTAATTTTAAAATTTATATGGAAGGTCAAAGAAATAAGAGTGGCCCAAATAAATCTGAACAAGAACAAAGTAGGAAGACCCAGATGATCCACATGAAGTTTATGAAGAATGATAGATCAAGGAACAAAAATGGAATCCAGAAGTAGACTCGCACAAATATAGTCAACTAATTTTTGACAAAGGTGCTAAAGCAATTTAATGGACAAAGGACAATCGCCAATAAATGGTGCTGGAGCTTAATGGGAAGATGGCGGAGGAGTAAGACATGGAGATCACCTTCCTCCCCACAGATACACCAGAAATGCATCTACATGTGGAACAACTCCTACACAACACCTACTGAATGCTGGCAGAAGACCTCAGACCTCCCAAAAGGCAAGAAACTCCCCACGTACCTGGGTAGGGCAAAAGAAAAAAAATTAAAAACAGAGACAAAAGAATAGGGACGGCACCTGCACCAGTGGGAGGGAGCTGTGAAGGAGGAAAGGTCTCCACACACTAGGAAGCCCCTTCGCGGGCAGAGACTGCGTGAGGCGGAGCGGGGAGCTTCGGAGCCGCAGAGGAGAGCGCAGCAACAGGGGTGCGGAGGGCAAAGCAGAGAGATTCCCGCATAGAGGATCGGTGCCGACCGGCACTCACCAGCTCGAGAGGCTTGTGTGCTCACCCGCCGAGGCGGGCGGGGCTGCGAGCTGAGGCTTGGGTTTCGGTCGGAGCGCAGGGAGAGGACTGGGGTTGGCGGCTTGAACATAGCCTGAAGGGGGTCAGTGCACCACGGCTAGCCGGGAGGGAGTCCGGGGAAAACTCTGGACCTGCAGAGGAGGCAAGAGACTTTTTCTTCCCTCTTTGTTTCCTGGTGCGCAAGGAGAGGGGTTTAAGAGCGCTGCTTAAAGGAGCTCCAGAGACGGGCGCGAGCCGCGGGCGCAAGTCGTGGTTAAAAGCGAGGACCCCAGAGACGGGTGGGAGACGCTAAGGCTGCTGCTGACACCACCAAGGGGTCTGTGTGCGAGCACAGGTCACTATCCACACACCTCTTCCGGGGAGCCTGTGCAGCCCGCCACTGCCAGGTTCCAGGGATCCAGGGACAACTTCGCCGGGAGAACACGGCGCGCCTCAGGCTGGTGCAATGTCATGCCGGCCTCTGCTGCCGCAGGCCCGCCCCGAACTCCGTGCCCCTCCCTCCCCCCGGCCTGAGAGTGCCAGAGCCCCGGAGTCAGCGGCTCCTTTAACCACGTCCTGTCTGACCAAGAAACAGATGCCCTCCAGCGACCTACACACGCAGAGGCAGGGCCAAATCCAAAGCTGAGCCCCTGTGAGCTGTGAGAACAAAGAAAACGGGAAATCTCTCCCAGCAGCCTCAGAAGCAGCGGATTCAAGCTCCACAATCAACTTGATGTACCCTGCATCTGTGGAACACATGAATAGACAGCAAATCATCCCAAATTGAGGAGGTGGACTTCTAGAGCAAGATCTATGATTTTTCCCCCTTTTCCTCTTTTTGTGAATGTGTATGTGTATGCTTCTGTGTGAGATCTTGTCTGTATAACTTTGCTTCCACCATTTGTCCTAGCATTCTATCGGTCCATTATTTTTTTTAAATTTCTTTTTACTTAATAATTAATTTTAATTTAAATAACTCTATTATACTTTTCTTTCTTTCTTTCCCTTTCTTTCTTTCTTTCTTTCTTTCTTTCTTTCTTTCTTTCTTCCTTCCTTCCTTCCTTCCTTCCTTCCTCCCTCCCTCCCTTTCTTTCTTTCTTTCTTTCTTTCATTCCTTCCTTCCCTACTTTAGACAACAAATCATCCCAAATTGAGGAGGTGGATTTTGAAAGCAAGTTTTATGATTTTTTTCCCCTTTACCTCTTTTTGTGAGGGTGTATGTGTATGCTTCTGTGTAAGATTTTGTCTGTATAGCTTTGCTTCCACCATTTCTCCTAAGGTTCTATCCATCCCTTTTTTTTTCCTCTAAATAATTATTTTTTAATTCAATAACTTTATTATACTTTATTTATTTTACTGTATCTTCTTTCTTTCTGTATTTTTTCCTTCCTTCCCTCCTTCCTCCCTTCCTTCCTTCCTTTCTTCCTCCCTC
Organism: Lipotes vexillifer; assembly: GCF_000442215.2. Lineage (NCBI taxonomy): Eukaryota > Metazoa > Chordata > Mammalia > Artiodactyla > Lipotidae > Lipotes > Lipotes vexillifer. The sequence continues at coordinate 445,333 of NW_006786248.1, forward strand.
CCTCCTTTCTTTCCTTCTTGCCTTCTTTCCTTCCTTTCTTCTTTCTTTCTTCCTTCCCTCCTTTCTTTCTTTCTTCCTACTTCTACTAATTCTCTCTACTTTCTCTCCCCTTTAATCTGAGCCGTGTGGATGAAAGGCTCTTGCCACTCCAGCCAGGAGTCAGGACTTTGCTTCTGAGGTGGGAGAGCCAACTTCAGGACACTGGTCAACAAGAGACCTCCCAGCTACACATAATATCAAATGGCGAAAATCTCCCAGAGACCTCCATCTAAACACCAGCACCCAGCTTCACTCAACGACCAGCAAGCTACACTGCTGGACAACCTATGCCAACCATATAGCAAAACAGGAACACATCCCCACCCACTAGCAGAGAGGCTGCCTAAAATCATAATAAGTCCACAGACACCCCAAAACACACCACCAGACATGGACCTGCCCACTAGAAAGACAAGATCTAGCCTCATACACCACAACACAGGCACTAGTCCCCTACACCAGGAAGCCTACACAACCCACTGAACCAACCTTAGCCACTGGAGACAGACATCAAAAACAACAGGAACTACGAACCTGCAGCCTGCGAAAAGGTGAACCCAAACACAGTAAGATAAGCAAAATGAGAAGACAGAAAAACACACAGCAGATGAAGGAGCAAGATAAAAATCCACCAGACCTAACAAATGAAGAGGAAATAGGCAGTCTACCTGAAAAAGAATTCAGAATAATGATAGTAAAGATGATCCAAAATCTTGGAAATAGAATGGACAAAATGCAAGAAACAGTTAACAAGGAAGATGAAACAAACAATGATGACCAACACAATAAATGAAATGAAAAATACTCTAGAAGGGATCAATAGCAGAATAAATGAGGCAGAAGAACAGATAAGTGACCTGGAAGATAAAATAGTGGAAATAACTACTGCAGAGCCGAATAAAGGAAAAAGAATGAAAAGAACTGAGGACAGTCTCAGAGACCTTTGGGACAACATGAAATGCACCAACATTCGAATTATAGGGGTTCCAGAAGACGAAGAGAAAAAGAAAGGGACTGAGAAAGTATTTGAAGAGATTATAGTTGAAAACTTCCCTAATATGGGAAAGGAAATCGTTAATCAAGTCCAGGAAGCACAGAGAGTCCCATACAGGATAAATTCAAGGAGAAATACGCCAAGACACATATTAATCAAACTGTCAAAAACTAAATACAAAGAAAGCATATTAAAAGCAGCAAGGGAAAAACAACAAATAACACACAAGGGAATCCCCATAAGGTTAACAGCTGATCTCTCAGCAGAAACTCTACAAGCCAGAAGGGAGTGGCAGGACATACTGAAAGTGATGAAGGAGAAAAACCTGCAACCAAGATTACTCTACCCAGCAAGGATCTCATTCAGATTTGATGGAGAAATTAAAACCTTTACAGACAAGCAAAAGCTGAGAGAGTTCAGCACCACCAAACCAGCTTTACAACAAATGCTAAAGGAACTTCTCTAGACAAAAACACAAGAGAAGGAAAAGTCCTATAATAACGAACCCAAAACAATTTAGAAAATGGGAATAGGAACATACATATCGATAATTACCTTAAATGTAAATGGACTAAATGCTCCCACCAAAAGACACAGATTGGCTGAATGGATACAAAAACAAGACCCATATATATGCTGTCTACAAGAGACCCACTTCAGACCTAGAGACACATACAGACTGAAAGTAAGGGGATGGAAAAAGATATTCCATGCAAATGGAAACCAAAAGAAAGCTGGAGTAGCAATTCTCATATCAGACAAAATAGACTTTAAAATAAGGACTATCAGAAGAGACAAAGAAGGACACTACATAATGATTAAGGGATCGATCCAAGAAGAAGATATAACAATTGTAAATATTTATGCACCCAACATAGGAGCACCTCAATACATAAGGCAAAAACTAGCAGCCATAAAAGGGGAAATCGACAGTAACACATTCATAGTAGGGGACTTCAACACCCCACTTTCACCAATGGACAGATCATCCAAAATGAAAATAAATAAGGAAACACAAGCTTTAAATGATACATTAAACAGGATGGACTTAATTGATATTTATAGGACACTCCATCCAAAAATAACAGAATATACATTTTTCTCAAGTGCTCATGGAACATTCTCCAGGATAGATCATACCTTGGATCACAAATCAAGCCTTGGTAAACTTAAGAAAATTGAAACTGCATCAAGCATCTTTTCCGACCACAGTGCCATGAGACTAGATATCAATTCCAGGAAAAGATCTGTAAAAACTACACACACATGGAGGCTAAACAATACCCTACTCAATAACGAAGTGATCACAGAAGAAATCAAAGAGGAAATCAAACAATACCTAGAAACAAATGACAATGGAGACACAATGACCCAAAACCTATGGGATGCAGCAAAATCAGTTCTAAGAGGGAATTTTATATCAATACAAGCCCACCTTAAGAATCAGGAAACATCTCGAATAAACAACCTAACCTTGCACCTCAAGCAATTAGAGAAAGAAGAACAAAAAAACCCCAGAGTTAGCAGAAGGAAAGAAATCATAAAAATCAGATCAGAAATAAATAAAAAAGAAATGAAGGAAACAATAGCAAAGATCAATAAAACTAAAAGCTGGTTCTTTGAGAAGATAAACAAAATAGATAAACCATTAGCCAGACTCATCAAGAAGAAAAAGGAGAAGACTCAAATCAATAGAATTAGAAATGAAAAAGGAGAAGTAACAACTGACACTGCAGAAATACAAAAGATCATGAGAGATTACTACAAGCAACTCTATGCCAATAAAATGGGCAATCTGGAAGAAATGGACAAATTCTTAGAAATGCACAAACTACCAAGACTGAATCAGGAAGAAATAGAAAATATGAACAGACCAATCACAAACACTGAAATTGAAACTGTGATTAAAAATCTTCCAACAAACAAAAGCCAAGGACCAGATGGCTTCACAGGCCAATTCTATCAAACATTTAGAGAAGAGCTAACACCTATCCTTCTCAAACTCTTCCAAACTATAGCAGAGGGAGGAACACTCCCACATTCCTTCTACTAGGCTACCATCACCTTGATACCAAAACCAGACAAGGATGTCACAAAGAAAGAAAACTACAGGCCAATATCACTGATGAACATAGATGCAAAAATCCTCAACAAAATACTAGCAAACAGAATCCAACAGCACATTAAAAGGATCATACACCATGATCAAGTGGGGTTTATTCCAGGAATGCAAGGATTCTTCAATATACGCAAATCTATCAATGTGATTAACCATATTAACAAATTGAAGGAGAAAAACCATATGATCATCTCAATAGATGCAGAGAAAGCTTTTGACAAAATTCAACACCCATTTATGATAAAAACCCTGCAGAAAGTAGGTGTAGAGGGAACTTTCCTCAATATAATAAAGGCCGTATATGACAAGCCCACAGCCAACATCATCCTCAATGGCGAAAAACTGAAAGCATTTCCACTAAGGTCAGGAACAAGACAAGGTTGCCCACTCTCACCACTCTTATTCAACATAGTTTTGGAAGTTTTAGCCACAGCAATCAGAGAAGAAAAGGAAATAAAAGGAATCCAAATCGGAAAAGAAGAAGTAAAGCTGTCACTGTTTGCAGATGACATGATACTATACATAGAGAATCCTAAAGATGCTACCAGAAAACTACTAGAGCTAATCAATGAATTTGGTAAAGTAGCAGGATACAAAATTAATGCACAGAAATCTCTGGCATTCCTATATACTAACGATGAAAAATCTGAAAGTGAAATCAAGAAAACACTCCCATTTACCATTGCAACAAAAAGAATAAAATATCTAGGAATAAACCTACCTAAGGAGACAAAAGACCTGTATGCAGAAAATTATAAGACACTGATGAAAGAAATTAAAGATGATACAAACAGATGGAGAGATATACCATGTTCTTGGATTGGAAGAATCAACATTGTGAAAATGACTCTACTCCCCAAAGCAATCTATAGATTCAATGCAATCCCTATCAAACTACCACTGGCATTTTTCACAGAACTAGAACAAAAAATTTCACAATTTGTATGGAAACACAAAAGACCCCGAATAGCCAAAGCAATCTTGAGAACAAAAAATGGAGCTGGAGGAATCAGGCTGCCTGACTTCAGACTATACTACAAAGCTACAGTAATCAAGACAGTATGGTACTGGCACAAAAACAGAAAGATAGATCAATGGAATAGGATAGAAAGCCCAGAGATAAACCCATGCACATATGGTCACCTTATCTTTGATAAAGGTGGCAGGAATATACAGTGGAGAAAGGACAGCCCCTTCAATAAGTGGTGCTGGGAAAACTGGACAGGTACATGTAAAAGTATGAGATTAGATCACTCCCTAACACCATACACAAAAATAAGCTCAAAATGGATTAAAGACCTAAATGTAAGGCCAGAAACTATCAAACTCTTAGAGGAAAACATAGGCAGAACACTCTATGACATAAATCACAGCAAGATCCTTCTTGACCCATCTTCTAGAGAAATGGAAATAAAACCAAAAATAAACAAATGGGACCTAATGAAACTTCAAATCTTTTGCACAGCAAAGGAAACCATAAACAAGATGAAAGGCCAACCCTCAGAATAGGAGAAAATATTTGCCAATGAAGCAGCTGTCAAAGGATTTATCTCCAAAATATACAAGCAGCTCATGCAGTTCAATTTCAAAAAAAAACAAACAACCCAATCCAAAAATAGGCAGAATATCTAAAGAGATATTTCGTCAAAGAAGATATACAGATTTCCAACACAAGAAAGGATGCTCAGCATCACTAATCATTAGAGAAATGCAAATCAAAACTACAATGAGGTATCACCTCACACCCGTCAGAATGGCCATCATCAAAAATCTGCAAACAATAAATGCTGGAGAGGGTGTGGAGAAAAGGGAACATCTATGTATAGTATCATGTCATCTGCAAACAGTGACAGCTTTACTTCTTCTTTTCCGATTTGGATTCCTTTTATTTCCTTTTCTTCTCTGATTGCTGTGGCTAAAACTTCCAAAACTATGTTGAATAAGAGTGGTGAGAGTGGGCAACCTTGTCTTGTTACCACTATCACGAACAGTATGGAGGTTCCCTAAAAAGCTATAAATAAAACTACCATATGACACAGCCATCCCACTACTGGGCATATACCCTGAGGAAACCAAAATTCAAAATGAGTCATGTACCAAAGTGTTCATTGCAGCTCTATTTACAATAGCCCGGAGGTGGAAACAACCTAAGTGCCCATCGTCGGATGAATGGATAAAGAAGATGTGGCACATATATACAATGGAATATTACTCAGCCATAAAAAGAAACGAAATTGAGCTATTTGTAATGAGGTGGATAGACCTAGAGTCTGTCATACAGAGTGAAGTAAGTCAGAAAGAGAAGGATAAATACCATATGCTAACACATATATATGGAATTTAAGAAAAAAAAAATTGTTATGAAGAACCTAGGGGTAAAACAGGAATAAAGACACAGACTACTGGAGAACGGACTTGAGAATATGGGGAGGGGGAAGGGTGAGGTGTGATAGGGCGAGAGAGAGACCTGGACATATATATACTAACAACCGTAAGGTAGATAGCCAGTGGGAAGCAGCCGCATGGCACAGGGATACCGGCTCGGTTCTTTGTGACTGCCTGGAGGGGGGGGTTAGGGAGGGGGGGAGGGAGGGAGATGAAGAGGAAAGAGATATGGGAGCATATGTATATGTATAACTGATTCACTTTGTTATGAAGCAGAAACTAACACACCATTGTAAAGCAATTATACCCCAATAAAGATGTTAAAATAAATAAATAAAAATAAATGGTGCTGGAACAATTGGACATTCACATGCAAAACAATGAACTGACACATACCTCACACTTTATACAAATGGGTCATAGACCAAAATATAAAATTTTAATTACAAAACTTCCAAAAGAAACCATAGAAGAAAACATGATACAATAAAAATCTCATAAAAAAAAATCATGACCTATAAAAGAAAAAGCTGAGAAATTGGACTTTGTCAAAATTAAAATCTTAGCTCTGGGAAATACATTGTTAAGCAAATGAAAATACAAGACACGGACTGGGAGGAAAACATTTTAAAAGTTACTTTTATGATAAAGGACTTGTGTCTAGAATATACAAAGAAATCTTAAAAACTCAACTGTAAGAAAATAAAGCACGCAATTTTGAAAATTGGGCACAATACCTGAGCAAACACTTCACCAAATAAAATATAAAGGTCACAAATAAGCATATGAAAAGATGTTTATCTGACAAAGTTGACAATATTTGTCATTAGGGAAATGAAAATTAAGCCCACAATGAGATACCACTACACACTGATTAGAATGACAAAACAAACAAAAGAGGACAATACCAAATACTGGCAACGATACAGGGCACCAGGAAATCTCATTCCTCACTGGTGGAGATACAAAATGATAGTACCACTTTGGAAAACAGCTTGTTATAAAATTAACCATACAATCAAGCATTCCCATTCCTAGATGTTTACTCAAGTGAATGAAAGCCTTTGCTGATACAAAAACTTGTATAAAAATATTTATGCAGCTTTTTTCATAGTAGCTCCAAACTCTAAACAGGCAAGATGTTCTTCACCCCATAATGGATAAACAAACTGTGAGAGTCCATAAAATGGAATAATACTTAGCAATAAACAAAAATGGACTACTGATTCACTCAAGAACATGGATGAGTCTTAAGGGCCTTTTGCTAAATAAAGAAGTTCAATCCAAAAGTCAAACGCCATGGCACGTTCTGAATCAGTATCTCTGGGCGAGGCCTGGGAACTTGTATTTTCTAGCCTGTTCCCAGGTGATGTTGATGCTACCGACTTCAGGCCACATGTGAGTAGCTCTCTTCAAACATGTATCCACCCTATTGGCCAACAGTCTTGATTGACAGATCTATAAGGCAAGGACACAGATTGCTGAAAAGGGAAAAAAAAACTTATGCATATGGGGATGTAACTGCAAAAACACATTCTATCTTTTGGTTTATGTATGTCTCTCTGAATAGACAGGAGCATGGGGAAAATATTTTCTTCAGTTTTACATTCTCACAACTTACTAAAACTATAATCAGTTAGTAGGGACTAAATATATAGATTAACTTGTGTGAATGGAGTCACAAAGATAGAGCCCTCTTTCTTCACTAGTATTATAACGTTGGGAAACACCTAACTCCTCTCTCACTTTATCCAGCTATAATATGCTAATAATAATAGTAACCGACATTACAGTGTTCTTACAAGGATACAAGGAGTTAATACATGTAAGTTATAAGAAGTGTGCCTAACACTTAGCAAGTGCTCAGTAAATGTGAGTTGTTATTTCATTCTGCAGAAAAATATAAATATAAATAGTAATATAAATAATATAAATTTTGTTCAGTAACTAACTACATTGGAAGGAAAAGCATATGTGCTGTTTTGTTGCTAGGGAAATACAACTTGCACCAACAGACTGATTGAATAAAACATTTTCAGAGATCTTGGGACTAGCACTAACTTTTATGTTGCCAAAAGTAATTGTGATTGAATTTTTCCTCCTCTTGAAGTTTCTATTTTTGAAATACTACAAAGGCATAACATTTTCTAAAACTTTTCCTTCTCTTTATTTTGGCGATGAAAATCTCCTTAAATAAATGTAAAAGACACAATATTGTTTCATTAGCCTCATATATGGAAAAGACAGTGTCATTATATCTCCACTGGAAGTTATATCAGTTTAAAATAGAGTTTGCAGGTATAGGCTTCTTTACTTATCCAAATATAAGCACAATGTGAAAAACATTTGACTCAAGTGGCAAAATTTATCAAGTTCTATTATACTCCTTTTTCAGTTACAAATAACAGAATAACCCAAATATATGTAAGGTTGGCAAGAGGATGATTTTTTAGTAATTACATTCAATTCTTTAGCTCTTACCATAGATTTTATTGCCATAACCTAAACCACGTTACCCGTGCACTCTACAAAAGATAGCCACTAGCCACATCTGACTACTTAAATTAAAATTAAAAAAAATTGGGGAGATCTTCAAGATGACAGAGGAGTAAGACGTGGAGATCAACTTCCTCCCCAAAAATACATCAGAAATACATCTACATGTGGAACAAATCCTACAGAACACCTACTGAATGCTGGCAGAACACCTCAGGCTTCCCAAAAGTCAAGAAACACCCCCACATACCTGGGTAGGGAAAAAGAAAAAAACAGAGACAAAAGAATAGGGACAAGAACTGCACCTCTGGGAGGCAGCTGTGAAGGAGGAAAAGTTTCCACACACTAGGAATCACTTCACTGGCGCAGTTGAGGGGGGCAGGGGGGAAGCTTCAGAGCCACGGGGGAGAGCACAGCAATAGGGGACAGAGGGCAAAGTGGAGAGATTGCCGCACAGAGGATTGGTGCCGACCAGCACTCACCAGTCTGAGAGGCTTGTCTGCTCACCCGCCGGGGTGGGTGGGGGCTGGGAGCTGAGACTCCAGCTTCAGAGGTCAGATCCCAGGGAGAGGACTAGGGTTGGCTGCGTGAACACAACTTGAAGGGGGCCAATGTGCCACAGCTAGCCAGGAGGGAGTCCAGGAAAAAATCTGGAACTGCCTAATAGGCAAGAGACCATTGTTTCTGGGTGCGCAAGGAAAGGGGATTCAGGGCACTGCATAAACGAGCTCCAGAGATGGGCACGAGCTGCGGTTATCAGCATGGACACCAGAGACAGGCATGAAATGCTAAGGCTGCTGCTGCAGCCACCAAGAAACCTGTGTGCAAACACAGGTCACTATCCACACCTCCCTTCCTGGGATTCTGTGCAGCCTGCCACTGCCAGGGTCCTGTGATCCAGGGACAACTTCCCCAGGAGAACACACAGCATGCCTCAGGCTGTTGCAACATCAGGCCAGCCTCTGCCTCTGCAGGATCTCCCCGCATTCCTTATCCTTCCTTGCCTGCGGCCTGAGTGAGCCAGAGCCCCGTAATCAGCTGCTACTTTTTCCCTGAAATTTCTGAGCATAGCACAGATGCCCTCAGGTGACCTATGCACAAATGCGGGGCCAAAACCAAAGCTGAACCCCAGGAGCTGTGTGAACAAAGAAGAGAAAGGGAAATTTCTCTCAGCAGCCTCAGGAGCAGTGGATTATATGTCCACAATCAACTGATGTACCCTGCATCTGTGGAATACCTGAATAGACAATGAATCATCCCAAAATTGAGGGGGTGAACTTTGGGAGCAACTGTAGACTGGGTTTGCGTTCTGCATCTAATTTGCTTCTGGTTTTAAGTTTATCTTAGTTTAGGATTTAGAGTTTATTATCATTGATAGATTTATTTATTGATTTGGTTGCTCTCTTCCTCCTTTTATGTGTGTGTGTGTGTGTGTGTATATATATATATATATATATATATATAATTTTTCTCTCTCTCTTTTTGTGAGTGTGTATGTGTATACTTCTTTATGTGAATTTCTCTATAGCTTTGATTTTACCATTTGTCCCAGTGTTCTGTCTGTCCAATTTTTTTTTTTTGGTATAGTTTTTAGCCCTTGTTGTAATTGGTGGATTTGTTTTTTTGGTTTGGTTGCTCTCTTCTTTCTTTATTATTTTTTTCTTTTTTTAATTACTTTTCAATTTTTTTATTTTTAATAATTATTTTATTTTAATAACTTTATTTTATTCTTTCTTTCTTTCTTTCTTTCTTTCTTTCTTTCTTTCTTTCTTTCTCTCTTTCTCCCTTTTCTTCTGAGCCATGTGGCTGACAGGGTGTTGGTGCACCAGCTGGAGGTCAGGCCAGTGGGAGAGCAGAGTTCAGGAAATTGGTCCTACAGAGACCTCCCAGCTCCACGTACCATCAAACAGCAAAATCTCTCCCAGAGATCTCAATCTCAACACTAAGACCCATCTCCACTCACTGATCAACAAGCTACAGTGCTGGACACCCTATGCCAAAAAACTAGTGAGACAGGAACACAACACCACCCATTAGCAGAGAGGCTGCCAAAAATCATAATAAGGCCACAGATACCCAAAAACACACACCAGGCACAGTCCTGCCCACCAGAAAGAGAGCCTCATTCATCAGAAAATAGGCATGAGTCTCCTCCACCAGGAAGCCTACACAAACCACTGAACCAACCTTAGCCACTGGGGCCAGAAACTAAAGCAATGGTAAATATGAAATTGCAGTCTGCAAAAAGGAGATCACAAACACAGTAAGTTAAGCAAAGTGAGAAGACAGAGAAACACAGCAGATGAAGGAGCAAGGTAAAAACCCACCAGACCAAACAAATGAAGAGGAAATAGGCAGTCTACCTGAAAAAGAATTCAGAGTAATGATAGCAAAGAAGATCCAAAATCTTGGAAATAGAATGGAGAAAATACAAGAAACATTTAACAAGGACCTAGAGACCTAAAGAGCAAGCAAACTATGATGAACAACACAATAAATGAAATGAAAAATTCTCTACAAGGAATCAAGAGCAGAATAACAGATGCAGAAGAATAGATAAGTGACCTGGAAGATAAAATAGTGGAAATAACTACTGCAGAGCAGAATAAAGCAAAAAGAATGAAAAGAAATGAGGGCAGTCTTAGAGACCTCTGGGACAACATTAAACACACCAACACTCGAATTGTAGGAGTCCCAGAAGAAGAAGAGAAAAAGAAAGGGACTGAGAAAATATTTGAAGAGATTAAAGTTGAAAACATCCCTAATATGGGAAAGGAAATAGTTAATCAAGTCCAGGAAACACAGAGAGTCCTGTACTGGATAAATCCTAAGAGAAACACGCCAAGACCTATTAGTCAAACTATCAAAAATTAAGTACAAAGAAAAAATATTAAAGGAAGCAGAGGAAAAACAACAAATGACATACAAGGGAATCCCCAAAAGGTTAACAGCTGATCTTTCAGCAGAAACTCTGCAGGCCAGAAGGGAGTGGCAGGACATATTTAAAGTAATGAAAGGGAAAAACCTACAACGAAGATGACTCTAACTAGCAAGGATCTCATTCAGATTACATGGAGAAATTAAAAGTTTTACAGACAAGAAAAGCTAGGAGAATTCAGCACCACAAAACGAGCTTCACAACAAATATTAAAGGAACTTCTCTAGGCAGGAAAGAGAAGAGAAAGAGAAGACCTACAATAACAATCCCAGAACAATTAAGAAAATGGTAATAGGAACATACATATTGATATTTACATTAAATGTAAATGAATTAAATGCTCCAACCAAAAGACAGAGACTTGCTGAATGGATACAAAAACAAGACCCATATATATGCTATCTACAAGGGATACACTTCAGACTTAGGGACACATACAGACTGAAAGTGAGGCCATGGAAAAAGATATTCCATGCAAATCGAAATCAAAAGAAAGCTGGAGTAGCAATACTCATATCAGAAAAAGTACACATTAAAATAAAGACCATTACAAGAGACAAAGAAGGACACTAGATAATGACCAAGGGATCAATTCAAGAAGAAGATATAACAATTGTAAATATTTATGCAACCAACATAGGAGCACCACAAAACATAAGGCAAATGCCAACTGCCAGAAAAGGGGAATAAAACAGTAACACAATCCTAGTAGGGGACTTTAAAACCCCACTTTCACCAATGGACAGATCATCCAAAATTAAAATAAATAAGAGCACACAGACTTTAATGACACATTGAGCAAGATGGACTTAATTGATATTTATAGGACATTCCATTCAAAAACAACAGTATAAACATTCTTCTCAAGTGCTCATGGAATATTCTCCAGGATAGATCATAGCTTGGGTCACAAATCAAGCCTCAGTAAATTTAAGAAAATTGAGATTGTATCAAGTATCTTTGCCGACCAGAACACTATGAGACTAGATATCAATTACAGGAAAAAATCTGTAAAAAATACAAATTGAGACTAAACAGTACACTACTAAATAACCAAGAGATCACAGAAGAAATCAAAGAGGAAATCAAAAAATACCTAGAAACAAATGACAATGAAAACAAGACGACACAAATCTTATGGGATGCAGCAAAAGCAGTTCTAAGAGGGAAGTTTATAACAATACAATCCTACCTCCAGAAACAAGAAACATTTCAAATGAACAACCTAACTTTACACCTAAAGCATTTAGAGAAAGAAGAACAAAAATATCCCAAAGTTAGCAGAAGGAAAGAAATCATAAATATCAGATCAGATATAAATGAAAAAGAAGTGAAGAAAACAATAGCAAAGATCAATAAAAGTAAAACCTGGTTCTTTGAGAAGATAAACAAAATTCATAAACCATTAGCCAGACTCATCAAGAAAAAAAACAAAGATTCAAATCAATAGAATTAGAAATGAAAAAGGAGAAGTAACAACAGACACTGCAGAAATACAAAGGACCATGAGAGATTACTACAAGCAAGTATATGCTCATAAAATGGACAACCTGGAGGAAATGGAAAATTCGTAGAAAAGCACAACCTTCTGAGACCGAACCAGGAAGAAATAGAAAATATAAAGAGACCAATCACAAGCACTGAAATTGAGACTGTGATTAAAAATCTTCCAAAATACAAAACCCCAGGACTAGATGGCTTCACAGGTGAATTCTATCGAACATTTAGAGAAGAGGGAACACCTATCCTTCTCAAACTCTTCCAAAATATAGCAGAGGGAGGAACTCTCCCAAACTCATTATATGAGGCCAGCATCACCCTGATACCAAAACCAGACAAAGATGTCAAAAAAAAAGAAAACTACAGGCCAATATCACTGCTGAACATAGAAGCAATGCAAAAATCCTCAACAAAATACTAGCAAACAGAATTCAACAGCATATTAAAAGGATCACACACCATGATCAAGTGGGGTTCATCCCAGGACTGCAAGGATTCTTCAATATACACAAGTCAATCAATGTGATAAACCATATTAACAGACTTAAGGAGAAAAACCGTATGATCATCTCAATAGATGCAGAAAAAGCTTTTGACACAATTCAACACCCATTTATGATAAAATCCCTCCAGAAAGTTGACATAGACAGAGCTAACCTCAACATAATAAAAATCGTATATGACAAACCCACAGCCAACATCGTTCTCAATGGTGAAAAACTGAAACTATTTCCACTAAGATCAGGAACAAGACAAGGTTGTCTACTCTCACCACTATTACTCAACATAGTTTTGTAAATTTTAGCCACAGCAATCAGAGGAGAAAAAGAAATAAAAGGAATCCAAACTGGAAGAGAAGAAGTAAAGCTGTCACTATTTGCAGATGACATGAAACTGTACATACAGAATCCTAAAGATGCTACCAGAAAACTACTAGAACTAATCAATGAATTTGGTAAAGTAACAGGATACAAAATTAATGCACAGAAATCTCATGCATTCCTATACACTAATGATGAAAAAGCAGAAAGAGAAATTAAGGAAACACTCCCATTTACCATTGCAACAAAAAGAATAAAATACTTAGGAATAAACTTACCTAAGGAGACAAAAGACCTGTATGCAGAAAACTATAAGACACTGATGAAAGAAATTAAAAATGATAAAAACAGATGGAGAGATACACCATGTTCTTGGATTGGAAGAATCAACATTGTGAAAATGACTATACAACCCAAAGCAATCTACAGATTCAATGCAATCGCTATAAAACTACCAATGGCATTTTTCACAGAACTAGAACAATAAATGTCACAGTGTGTATGGAAACACAAAGGACCCCGAATAGCCAAAGCAATATTGAGAAAGAAAAACAGTGCTAGAGGAATCAGGCTCCCAGACTTCAGGCTATACTACAAAGCTACAGTAATCAAGACAGTATGGTACTGGCACAAAAACAGAAATATAGATCAATGGAACAGGACAGAAAGCCCAGAGATAAACCCACGCACATATGGTCATCTTATTTTTAATAAAGGAGGCAAGAATATATAATGGAGAAAAGGCAGCCACTTTAAAAAGTGGTACTGGGAAAACTGGACAGCTACATGTAAAAAATGAAATTAGAACACCCTCTAACACCATACACAAAAATAAACTCAAAATGGATTAAAGACCTAAATGTAAGGCCAGACACTATCAAACTCTTAGAGGAAAACATAGGCAGGACACTCTATGACATAAATCACAGCAATATCTTTTTTGACCCACCTCCTAGAGAAATGGAAATAAAAACAAACAAATGGGACCTAATGAAAATTAAAAGCTTTTACACAGGAGGAACCAAGATGGCAGAGTAGAAGGACGTGCTCTCATTCCCTCTTGCGAGAACAACAGAATCACAACTAGCTGCTGGACAGTCATTGACAGGAAGACACTGGAACTCACCAAAAAAGATACCCCATATCCAGAGACAAAGGAGAAACCACAGTGAGATGGTAGGAGGGGCAAAATCACAGTAAAATAAAATCCCATAACTGGTGGGTGGGTGACTCACAGACTGGCGAACATTTATACCACAGAAGTCCACCAACTGGAGTGAAGGTTCTCAGCCCCACAGTATGCTTCCCAACCTGGGGGTCCAGCAACAGGGAGAGAAATTCCTAGAGAATTAAACTTTGAAGCCTAGTGGGGGTTGATTACAGGACTTTGGGGGAAACAGATACTCCACTCTTGGAGGGCACACACAAAGTAGTGTGTGCATCGGGGCCCAGGGGAAGGAGCAGTGACCCCAGGGGAGACTGAACCAGACCTACCTGTTAGTGTTGGAGGGTGTCCTGCAGAGGCAGGGGGTGGCTCTGTTTCACCATGGGGACAAGGAAACTGGCAGCAGAAGTTCTGGGAAGTACTCCTTGGCGTGAGCCCTTCTAGAGTCTGTCATTAGCCCAAACAAAGAGCCCAGGAGGGCTACAGTGTTGGGTGTTTCAGGCCAAACAACCAACAGGGAGGGAACCCAGCCTCACCCATCAACAGTCAAGTGGATTAAAGTTTTACTGAGTTCTGCCAACCAGAGAAACAGTCAGCTCTACCCATCACTAGTCCCTCCCATCAAGCCTCTTAGACAGCATCATTCACCAGAGGGCAGAAAGCAGAAGCAAGAAGAAATACAATCCTGCAGCCTGTGGAACAAAAACCACATTCACAGAAAGACAGACAAGGTGAAAAGGCAGAGGACTATATACCAGTTGAAGGAACAAGATAAAACCCCAGAAAAACAACTAAATGAAGTGGAGATAGGCAACCTTCCAGAAAAAGAATTCAGAATAATGATAATGAGGATGATCCAAGACCTTGGAAAAAGAATGGAGGCAAAGATCGAGAAGATTCAAGAAATGTTTAACAAAGACCTAGAAGAATTATAAAACAAGTAAACAGAGATGAACAATACAATAATTGAAATGAAAACTACACTAGGAGGAATCAATAGCAGAATAACTGAGGCAAAAGAATGGATAAGTGACCTGGAAGACAGAACGGTGGAATTCACGGTTGTGGAACAGACTAAAGAAAAAGAATGAAAAGAAATGAAGACAGCCTAAGAGATGTCTGGGACAACATTAAACACAAAAATATTCACATTATAGAGGTCCCAAAAGGAGAAGAGAGAGAGAAAGGACCCGAGAAAATATTTGAAGAGATTATAGTTGAAAACTTCCCTAACATGGGAAAGTAAATAGCCACCCAAGTCCAGCAAGAGCAGCGAGTCCCATACAGGACAAACCCAAGGAGAAACATGCAGAGACACATAGTAATCAAATTGGCAAAAATTAAAGACAAAGAAAAATTATTGAAAGCAGCAAGGGAAAAATGACAAATAACATACAAGAGAACTCCCAGAAGGTTAACAGCTGATTTCATAGCAGAAACTCTACAAGCCAGAAGGGAATGGCATGATATACTTAAAGTGATGAAAAGGAAGAACCTACAAACAAGATTACTCTACCCAGCAAGGATCTCATTCAGATTCCATGGAGAAATCAAAAGCTTTACAGACAAGCAAAAGCTAAGGGAATTCAGCACCACCAAACCAGGTCTACTACAAATGCTAAAGGAACTTTTCTAAGTGGGAAACACAAGAGAAGAAAAAGACCTACAAAAACAAACCCAAAACAATTAAGAAGATGGTAATAGGAACATACATATCAATAATTACCTTAAATATGAATGGATTAAATGCTCCAACCAAAAGACACAAGCTTGCTGAATGGATAAAAAAACAAGACCCATCTATATGCTGTCTACAAGAGACCCACTTCAGACCTAGGGACACATACAGACTGAAAGTTAGGGGATGGAAAAAGATATTCCATGCAAATGGAAATCAAAAGAAAGGTGGAGTAGCTATACTCATATCAGGTAAAATAGACTTTAAAATAATGTTACAAGAGACAAGGAAGGACAGTACCTAATGATCAAGGGATCAACCCAAGAAGAAGATATAACAATTATAAATATATATACACCCAACATAGGAGCACCTCAATACATAAGGCAACTGCTAACAGCTATAAAAGAGGAAATCGACAGTAACACAATAATAGTGGGGGACTTTAACACCTCACTTCCACCAATGGACAGATCATCCAAGTGAAAATAAATAAGGAAACAGAAGCTTTAAATGACACAATAGACCAGATAGATTTAATTTATACTTATAGGACATTCCATCCAAAAACAGCAGATTACATTTCTCAAGTGTGCAGAGAACATTCTCCAGGATAGATCACATCTTGGGTCACAAATCAAGCCACAGTAAATTTAAGAAAATTGAAATCATATCAAGCATCTTTTCCGACCACAATGCTATGAGATTAGAAATGAATTAAAGGGAAAAGAAAACGTAAAAAACACAAACACATGGAGGCTAAACAATATGTTACTAAATAACCAAGAGATCACTGAAGAAATCAAAGAGGAAATCAAAAAATACCTAGAGACAAATGACAATGAAAACTCGATGATCCAAAACCTATGGGATACAGCAAAAGAAGGTCTAAGAGGGAAGTTTATAGCTATACAAGCTTACCTCAAGAAAAAGAAAAATCTCAAGTACACTATCTAACCTTACACCTAAAGGAACTAGAGAATGAAGAACAAAAAAACCCCAAAGTTAGCAGAAGGAAAGAAATCATAAAGTTCAGAGCAGAAATAAATGAAATAGAAACAAAGAAAACAACAGCAAAGATCAATAAAACTAAAAGGTGGTTCTTTGAGAAGATAAACAAAATAGATAAACCACTGGCCAGACTTATCAAGAAAAAGAGGGAGAGAACTCAAATCAATAAAATTAGAAATGAAAAAGGAGAAGTTACATCAGACACCACAGAAATACAAAGCATCCTAGGAGACTACTACAAGCAACGCTATGCCAATTAAATGGACAAACTGGAAGAAATGGACAAATTCTTAGAAAGGTATAATCTTCCAAGACTGAACTAGGAAGAAACAGAAAATATGAACAGACCAATCATAAGTAATGAAATTGAAACTGTGATTAAATATCTTCAAACAAACAAAAGTCCAGGACCAGATGGCTTCACAGATGAATTCTATCAAACATTTAGAGACGAGCTAACACCCAACTTCTCAAACTCTTCCAAAATATTGCAGAGAAAGGATCATTCCAAAACTCATTCTATGAGGCCACCATCACCCTGATACCAAAACCAGACAAAGATATTACAAAAAAAGAAAATTACAGACCAATATCACTGATGAATATAGATGCAAAAATCCTCAACAAAATACTAGCAAACAGAATCCAACAACACTTTAAAAGGATCATACACAGTGATCAAGTGGGATTTATCCCAGGGATGCAAGGATTCTTCAATATACACAAATCAATCAATGTGATACACCATATTAACAGACTTAAGGAGAAAAAACATATGATCATCTCAGTAAATGCAGAAAAAGCTTTTGACAAAATTCAACATGCATTTATGATAAAAACTCTCCAGAAAGTGGGCATAGAGGGAACCTACCTCAACATAATAAAGGCCAAATACTACAAACCCACAGCAAACATCATTCTCAATGGTGAAAAACTGAAAGCATTTCCTCTAAGATCAGGAATGAGACAAGGATGTCCACTCTCACCACTGTTATTCAACATAGTTTTGGAAGTCCTAGCCATGACAATCAGAGAAGAAAAAGAAATACAAATTGGAAAAGAAGAAGTAAAACTGTCACTGTTTGCAGATGACATGATACTATCCATAGAGAATCGTAAAAATGCCACCAGAGTACTACTAGAGCTAATCAATGAACTTGGTAAAGTTGCAGGATACAAATTTAATGCACAGAAATCTCTTACATTCCTATGCACTAATGATGGAAAATCTGAAAAAGAAATTGTGGAAACACACCCATTTACCATTGCAACAAAAAGAATAAAGTACCTAGGAATAAACCAGCCTAGGGGGACAAAAGACCTGTATGCAGAAAACTATAAGACACTGATGAAGGAAATTAATGATATCAACAGATGGAGAGATATACCACATTCTTGGATTGGAAGAATGAATATTGTGAAAATGACTATACTATCCAAAGGAATCTACAGATTCAATGCAATCCCTATCAAATTACCAATGGCATTTTTTATGGAACTCGAACAAATCATCTTAAAATTTGTATGGAGATACAAAACACCCCAAATAGCCAAAGCAGTCTTGAGGGATAAAACAGAGCTGGAGAAATCAGACTCCCTGACTTCAGATTATACTACAAAGCTACAGTAATCAAGACAATATGGTACTGGCACAAAAACAGAAACATAGATCAATGGAACAAGGTAGAAAGCCCAGAGATAAACACATACACCTGTGGTCAACTAATCTATGACAAAGGAGGCAAAGATATACAATGCAGAAAAGACAGTCTCTTCAATAAGTGGTGCTGGGAAAACTGGACAGCTACATGTAAAAGAATGAAATTAGAACACTCCCTAACACCATATACAAAAATAAACTCAAAATGAATTAGAGACCTAAATGTAAGACTGGACACTATAAAACTCTTAGAGGAAAACAGAGGAAGAACACACTTTGACATAAATCACAGCAAGATCTTTTTTGATCCATCTCCTCGAGAAATGGAAATAAAAACAAAAATAAACAAATGGAATCTAATGAAACTTCAAAGCTTTTGCACAGCAAAGGAAACCATAAAAAAATGAAAAGACAACCCTCAGAATGGGAGAAAATATTTGCAAACAAATCAACGGACAAAGGATTAATCTCCAAAATATATAAACAGCTCATGCAGCTCAATATTAAAGAAACAAACAACCCATTCTAAAAACGGGCAGAAGACCTAAATAGACATTTCTCCAAAGAAGATATACAGATGGCCAAGAAGCACGTGAAAATCTGCTCAACATCACTAATTATTAGAGAAATGCAAATCAAAACTACAATGAGGTATCACCTCACACCAGTTAGAATGGGCATCATTAGAAAATCTACAAACAACCAATGCTGGAGAGTTTGTGGAGAAAAGGGACCCCTCTTGCACTGTTGGTGGGAATGTAAATTGATACAGCCACTATGGAGAACAGTATGGAGGTTCCTTAAAAAACTAAAAATAGAATTACCATATGATCCAGCAATCCCACTACTGGGCATATACCCAGAGAAAACCATACTTCAAAAAGACACAGGCCCCCCAGTATCTATTGAAACACTACTTACAATAGCCAGGTCATGGAAGCAACCTAAATGCCCATCAACATACAAATGGATAAAGAAGATGTGGTACATATATACTATGGAATATTACTCAGCCATAAAAGGGAACGAAATTGAGTCATTTGTTGAGACATGGATGGACCTAGAGACTGTCATACAGAGGGAAGTAAGTCAGAAAGAGAAAAACAAATATCATATATTAATGCATGTACGTGGAACCTAGAAAAATGGTACAGATGAACTGGTTTGCAGGGCAGAAGCTGAGACACAGAAGTAGAGAACAAACGTATGGATACCAAGTAGGGAAAACCACAGTTGGGTGGGGATGGTGGTTTGCTGAACTGGGCGATTGGGGTTGATATGTATACACTGATGTGTATAAAATTGATGACTAATAAGAATCTGCAGTATAAACAAACAAACAAATAAACAACTAATACTAAACTTTCTTTGGGTTATTTGTATGGATATATGTTAATATAAATGTTTCAGATATTACATGAAATTTCAAAAATCTTATATGTTCTGGTATAGTGTTATAAGTCATAATTCTAGTTATTACTTTAAAATGTATATCTCAGAAATAACTAAATTTCCTTGTCAATTGCATTATTATGAACTTTCATCAAATCTTTTTTTTTTTTTCCTGTGGTATGCGGGCCTCTCACTGTTGCGGCCTCTCCCGCCACGGAGCACAGGATTCGCATGCGCAGGCCCAGCGGCCATGGCTCACGGACCCAGCCACTCCACGGCATGTGGGATCCTCCCAGACCGGGGCACGAACCCATGTCCCCTGTATCGGCAGGCGGACTCTCAACCACTGTGTCACCAGGGAAGCCCCATCAAATCTTTAACCGTGGTCATTTTTAAATCTTTTGTCATTTCCAGACAGTTCTGGGTGTACTCTGACGCTTTTGTAAATATGTTCCTATAAAAGGGTTTCATCTTCAAGGAATCCATGGAAAAGACTCTGACAAGTACAGGTTTTTGGTAACTGACTATACTAATGAACTGAATGAATAAGCATGTTCAAAACTCTAATGGAAAACTGATGAATTAATAAAAGTGCTAACAAAAGATCAAGATGAAAAAAGAAATTAATTACATGGGACTGAGTGAACCGATGAGGATGATTATAATGTTTGTGACTTTCTGTTTGAATTTTAAAAAACTCCCACAAGGACTCAGAGGCAAAAAATATACAAATCAATTTTCACTGCAAAGTAAAGGAGCTGTTACAGTGGAGGATTACTGGACTGAATGTCAATATTATGACATAGTATGAGGATGTTTCATGTTTGGTAATTGCAATCATTGTTGCTTTTGTTGTGGTCATCCATTTACAATGCTTGGTGTCAGTTTATTTATCTCTTGTAAAAATAAATTACAGTGTGTGTGTGTGAAAAAGAAAAAAAAACTTTTGCACAGCAAAGGAAACTATAAACAAGACGAAAAGATAACCTTCAGAATGGGAGAAAATATTTGCAAATGAAGCAATTGACAAAGGATTAATCTCCAAAATTTACAAGTAGCTAATGCAACTCAATATAAAAAAAACAAACAACCCAATCTAAAGATGGGCAGAAGATCTAAACAGACGTTTCTCCAAAGAAGATATACAGACTGCCAACAAACACATGAAAGAATGCTCAGCATCACTAATCATTAGAGAATTGCAAATCAAACTACAATGAGGTATCACCTCACACCAGTCAGAATGGCCATCATCAAAAATTCTACAGACAGGGCTTCCTTGATGACGCAGTGGTTGGGAGTCCGCCTGCCGATGCAGGGGCCACGGGTTCATGCCCCGGTCCAGGAGGATCCCACATGCCACAGAGCAGCTGGGCCCGTGGGCCATGGCCACTGGGCCTGCGCGTCTGGAGCCTGTGCTCCACAGTGGGAGAGGCCACAACAGTGAGAGGTCTGCATACCACAAAAAAAAAAAAAGAAAAACTAAATCTACAGACAATAAATGCTGGAGAGGATGTGGAGAAAAGGGAACCCTCCTGCACTGTTGGTGGAAAATTAAGTTGATATAGCCACTATGGAGAACAGTATGGAGGTCCCTTAAGAAAGTAAAAATAGAACTACCCTATGACCCAGCAGTCCCATTACTGAGCATATACCCTGAGAAAACCATAATTCAAAAAGAGTCATGTACCACAATGTTCATTGCAGCTCTATTTGCAATAACCAGGATGTGGAAGCAACCAAGTGTCCATCAACAGATGAATGGATAAAGAATATGTGGCACATATATACAGTGGAATATTACTCAGCCATAAAAATAAATGAAATTGAGTTATTTGTAGTGAGTTAGATGGACCTAGAGTCTGTCATACAGAGTGAAGTCAGTCAGAAAGAGAAAAACAAATGCCATATGCTAACACATATATATTGAATCAAAAAAAAAAAGTTTATGAAGAACCTAGGGGCAGGACAGGAATAATGACACAGATGTAGAGAATGGACTTAGGACACGGGGAGGGGAAAGGTTAAGCTGAGACGAAGTAAGAGAGTGGGATGGACTAATATATACTACCAAATGTAAAATAGATAGCTAGTGGGTTGCAGCTGCAAAACACAGAGAGATCAGCTCGGTGCTTTGTGACTACCTAGAGGGGTGGGGTAGGGAGGGTGGGAGGGAGACGCAAGAGGGAGGAGATATGGGGATATATGTATATGTATAGCTGATTCACTTTGTTATAAAGCAGAAACTAACACACCATTGTAAAGCAATTATACTCCAATAAAGACGTTAAAAAAAATTAAAATTCAGTTCCCCAGTCACACAAGTCACATTATAAGTGCTCAATAAACATGTGACTAGAAGCTACAATATTGGACAGAACATATATAGAACATTTATCACCCTGGAAAATTCTGCTGGAGAGTTCAGTTGTTCTACCGAGCTGTCTTTTGGAAGCATTCAATTTATCTCTGTGCTCTTTTGAGCACTCTTTTGGAGTGGTTAGTACTTTTTTCTATAACATTTCTTGTCTTTATAAATGACACAGTTGATGAACTGAGGTGTCCTCATTGGGTCCATGAGCAGTTCTGAATGTGCAGAAAGTTGGTCTCAACAGATAGCTTCAGTTCTGTGTAGACCCACGGTGTGGAGCTCAATTAAAAATAACTTTGCACCTGCTTATTTGCTCAGCACAACTGAGAAGGGAAATAGGCTTCTGCAACATTCCCTGAGTCCAATCAGTCAGGCAGTCACCCTCTCCCCTCTGCCCACTCACACACCTGGTCTGCTCTCTATAAAAAGGTACAGAAGACAAATTGTACCATATTGTCAAAATGCTGAATCTATGAATTATATTGATGCTTCTTCATGTCAGCCAGTTCCTTTTCAAGAAATCAAAACACAAACTGAGCTCATTTTAGAAGTGATCTACCTTGTCAGACCCCAGGTAATGCAGGTATATTGAGGATGTAGAGCTCAATGAAACTGTGGACATTTTGTGATTGGAGCACAGACCTGGATTGGAAAAGATGGAGATTCTGAACTGCCAGAGCCTATGAGATAACAGAGGGAGGGAGTAATGGCAAGGTGGTTTTTATAGAGTCATGCAAGACCATGAAGACCAACTTCCCACAGAGCCAGGACATTTGCAGACATAAGCCTCTGCATTGGGCTTTCCTCTATGGAAAGGAATTCCATAAAGATGCTGTGAATGGCCCCAATGGTGATGTTCAGTAGGACAGGTAGGGACACCATCAGGTTATGATGGTCTATCTAAGATACAGGCAAACACTGCCAGACAATGCAGCTGCTTCTCTGTTCTGCTGTAGGGTCCCAAGGTCATCAAGTTTAGCCTCTGGGAGTCCCTGAGATTGACATGTTACACATTAATAAGGAATATGTGGTCAGTTAGGTGGAATCTCCCTGTTCTGTGCTCCATAACTCAATTTTTTTGGAGGTGTGGATAACAATGGGGAAGTTCTTTTAAAAAAATCTATAAAGAAACAGAAAACAAATATACATTGCTCAGAAAGGTGCCCACACAGTAGCACTGACCAGGAGATGACCTCACTCCCTCAAGCTCAGCAGCCCAAGCCTAGGGTGTCTGGGCTTTACCCAGGACACAAGACTGCCTATTTCACAATGTCCAGTAAAGTCACAGCTGTCATGTGCCAAGAGTCTCATGCACAATCCCATGGGAGGTAAAGTTAGAAGCTGCTATCTGAGTATGGATTTAGAATAGGGCCAGTTTGTTACAGGGCTCAAATGCATAATGGAGTCCAGATCAGATAACCTACAGGGCTTTGTTCTTTGAGAGGGAGAACGTGACTTTGGAAATTTCTCATAGGTTCCTGGCATAATGCCCTCTTACCCAGAAAGGCCTTGTCCCTCCATCTCCTGAAGGAATTCATGTTCCACTTCACTTACCTGACTTCCTGTTCACCATGGGAAAGACTCCTGGTCCAGTCTCTAGGGAACTCCCTGACCTACTATCTATCTGGGGACATATTGATGCCTATCTCCTGATATAACAGAAACAATGGATCCGCATATCTGGATTTACTCAGGAGTACTTTAGACAAACATTATATATATATATATATATATATATATATAATGTTTGTCTATATATATTTGTGTGTGTGTGTGGTACACGGACCTCTCACTGTTGTGGCCTCTCCTGTTGTGGAGCACAGGCTTCGGATGCACAGGCTCAGCAGCCATTGTTCATGGGCCCAGCCGCTCCGCGGCAAGTGGGATCTTCCCAGACCGCGGCATGAACACTTGTCCCCTGCATCGGCAGGCAGACTCTCAACCACTGCGCCACCAGGGAAGCCCAAACATAATATTTTAAAAAAATTAAAACATTTTAATTAAAAATTAATTTAAAAGCTAAAAGCATTTCCTCTAAGATCAGGAACAAGACAAGGATGTCCACTGTCACCACTTTTATTCAGCATAGTTTTGGAAGTCCTATCCACAGCAATCAGAAAAGAAAAAGAAATAAAAGGAATCCAAATTGGCAAAGAAGAAGTAAAACTGTCACAGTTTGCAGATGACATAATACTATACATTGAAAATCCTAAAGATTTCACCAGAAAACTACTAGAGCTCATCAATGAATTCAGAAAAGTTGGAGGATAAAAATTAATATACAGAAATCTGTTTCATTTCTATACATTAACAACAAACTATCAGAAAGGAAACAATTCCATTTACCATTGCATCAAAAAGAATAAAATACCTAGGAATAAACCTACCTAAGAAGGTAAAAGATGTATACTCAGAAAACTATAAAAAAATGATGAAAGAAATTGAAGATGGAAAGATATACTGTGTTCTTGGATTGGAAGAACTAATATTGTTAAAATGACCATACTCCCCAAGGCAATCTACAGATTCAATGGAATGCCTATCAAAATACTAATGACATTTTTCACAGAACTAGAACAAATAATTTTTAAATTTGTATGGAAACATGAAAGACCCCAAATAGCCAAAACAATATTGAGAAAGAAGAACAGAGCTGGAGGAATCACATGCCTTGACTTCAGACTATACTAGAAAGCTACAGTAATCAAAATAGAATGGTACTGGCATAAAAACAGACATATAAATCAATGGAACAAAATAGAAAGCCCAGAAATAAACCCACACACTTGTGGTCAATTAATTTATGACAAAGGAGGCAAGAATAAACAATGGAGGAAAGACAGTCTCTTCAATAAGTGGTGCTGGGAAAACTGGACAGCTACATATAAAAGAATGAAATTAGAACACCTTCTACCCCATATACAAAAATAAACTCAAAATGGGTTAAAGACCTAAATGTAAGACTGGATACCATAAAACTTCTAGAGGAAAACATAGGCAGAACACTCTTTGACAAATCTGAGCAATATTTTTTTGGATCTGTCTCCTAAAGCAAAGGAAATAAAAGCAAAAATAAATAAATGGAATCTAATTAAATTTAAAAGCTTTTGCACAGCAAAGGAAACCATAGACAAAACAAAAAGACAACCTACAGAATGGGAGAAAATATTTTCAAATGATATGACTGATAAGGGGTTAATATCCAAAATCTATAAACAGCTCATAGAACTCAACATAAAAAAACAAACAACCTGATTAAAAGATGGGCAGAAAATCTAAATAGACATTTTTCCAAAGAGGACATGCAGATGACCAACAGGCACATGAAAAGATGCTCAACATTGTTAATCATCAGGGAAATGCAAATCAAAACCACAATGAGAGTGGGAATTCCCTGGTAGTCCAGTGGTTAGGACTCAGCGCTTTCACCGCTGTGGCCTGGGTTCAATCCCTGTTTGGGGAACTAAGATTCCATAAGCTGCATGCCGCAGCCAAAAAAAAGAAATCCACAATGAGATATCAACTCACACCTGTCAGAATGACTATAATCAGAAAGAACACAAATAACAAATGTTGGTGAGGATGTGGAGAAAAGGGAACTCTTGTACACTGTTGGTGGGAATGTAAATTGGTGCAGCCACTGTGGAAAACAGTATAAAGCTTTCTCAAAAAGCTATAAATAGAACTACCATATGACCCAGTATATATTCCACTCCTGGGTATATATCCAAAAGAAACAAGAACATTAATTTGAAAAGATACAAGCACCTCAGTGTTCATTGCAGCATTATTTACAATAACCAAGATATGGAAGCAACTTAGGTGTCCATCAACAGATGAATGGATAAAGAAGCTGTGGTATATATATACAATGGAATACTACTCAGCCATGAAACAAAATGAAATTTTGCCATTTGCAACAACATGGATGGGCTTGGAGGATATTATGCTAAGTGAAATAAGTCAGATGGAGAAAGACAAATACTGTTATGATATCATTTATAAGTGGAATCTAAGAAATACAAACAACTGGTGAATAAAATCAAAAAGAAACAGACTCACAGATATAGAAAATAAACTAGTGGTTCCCAGTGGGGAGAGGGAAGGGGGAGGGGCAATATAGACTTAGCAGATTAATGGGAACAAACTATTAGGTATAAAATAAGCTACAGGGATATATTGTACAACACAGGGAATATAGCCAATATTTTATAATAACTGTAAATGAAGCATAACTTTTAAAGATTGTGAATCACTATATTATGCACCTGTAACTTACATAATATTGTACATCTACTATACATCAATAAAAAAATTTTCTTAAAGAATAAGCAGAATGCCTACTTAATGTGAGGACACACTAAGAACATTTATCCCCTTGAAAGAGTGGGCTTTTCTTCCTGTCATTGTGTTTTGATTGTATATTGACCAGGGAAGCATAAGAAAGGTGAAGAGCACCTGAGCCTGCCTCCACCACAGCTTGAGGCCAGTCCATCGGGCCAGGGTTGGTGGCATGTGTACGTCCTGAAGAGCACACCCTGTTTTAACTGCGGTCATCTGATAGTAGATATTCCTCTACAAGGATAAAATATTGAGACATGAGAAAAGGAAAAAGAGTGGCCAACAATGAACAGAAGGCAGTAGCAAGGGCTTCCTGTACCTTCTGATAGGGGTTCACCACAGACCCACTTTCTCCCATCAGGTCCCTCCCATTGGCCCCTGCTCTCAGTCATGAGGAAGGCCTCATTCTCCTTGGTTTACACCAAGCCCCAGGGGCAAGACTCCAGCTAGTCTACATTTGTCCCGTGCAGTCAGATTGCTTATCCTTGACTCCTCTTAAGTCACACAGGTACTTTAGCTAAAGGAACCCCCTATCCATTCCTCCTGTTTCCCTTGAAGACCTCCCCTGAAACCCCACCCAATGGCCGAGTCAGCATGGATCAGGTGAGCTGGTAAAGGGGAGGATTCTCACCACTTGAGTGTTCTGTGTGGGGATCTTCCTGTTAGGGTCTGGGTTACAAATACAGGAGCCACTGAAGGACACTGGGGCAGCTTCTCCTTTTCTAGATTTCTCTCTGCTTATTTCCAGAGAATAGGTAGGCAAAAAGCCTCCAAAAATGTACCCGGCATGAGTACCTGGAACCAGTGACTACATATGGGAAAGGGACTTTGATTAAGTTAAGGATCTTGGGATGGGAGATGATCCTGGATTAACTGGGTGGGCCCAGTCTAATTTATAAGGACTTCCAAGCATGGGAGTGCTGCCAAAACTCAGCCCCTGTTCATCTGTGCTAAATAGAAATGCAGAGACAGAGTATTGGGTGAATAGAAAAGAATAACTTTATTGCTTTGCCAGGCAAAGGGGCTACAGTGGGCTAATGCTCTCAAAACTGTGTGTCCTACCCTGGAGGGGTAGTAAGGAGTCTTATAGTAATGGTTCAAGGAGCAGGGCATGATCAACTCGTGGAAATTCATTGGTTGGTCATGAGGTAATTGGGAGTCAGCATCATCAACCTTCTGTTTCCAACCAGTCTGGGGTCTACATGCTTATGAGCAGCAGTTTTCATCTGGTGGGGGTCTGCTTCCTGTAAAAACAACTTAGGAATGTGTGTCAGGGCTTTATCTATGTCTATCAGGGAACTGTGAGTTCAGTGATTCTGCCACGAGGCAGACTTATAGTCTAAACTCTTACCAGTTCTCCAGCCCAACATCTATTTTTTGTTTCTCCATCTTCACGTTTCCCAGTCATTAACTCTTCAGTCAGCGTTTTACTTCAAAATACAGGGACACAGGGGCTTGTTCACGGTTCCAGGAGTCCTTATAAACTACAGAGGAAAACAAGAGAGTGTGGGTAAGAGAAGAAAATGTGATGACATTTCTGAATGTCATTCAGGCAGCCTGAATCTGAGTGATTTGGGGTCATAAACCAAAGAATGTGGGTGGTCTCTAGAAACGAAAAGGCAAGGAATGGATTCTCCCCTAGAGGCTCCAGAAGAAGTGTAGTTTTGCTGACATTTCATTTCAGGGCTCTGACCTCCAGAATTGTAAGATAATAGATTCATGTTGTTTTAAATTAACTAATTTTGTGGTAATTTTTACAGCAGCAAAAGGAAGCTAATATGAGACTAGAAGTGTTTGGTTTGGCTACATAGCAATATGATAAATAATAATCTATAAAAACTGAAATGATTATACAAATTATTAAATACTTAGTATATAAACCTTGTAAAAGTGTTCATTTTAAATTATAATGCTGAACTTTGCATGGATGAAGACACAAGCCTCCACAATACAGCCAAACTGTATATGATAGTGAATTAAGAGCCACGAGATCTGGAGTTCTGGTCCTCTTGCTGTTACAGTGTGACTTGGAACATGTTTCGGAGCATTTTAGCATTAGCAGTTCTTGAGTAAAATGGAATTTTTCATCAAGTCTGAGTAAAGAGTAAAGAAGCTCAGTTGTTATTTATTTATTTATTTATTTTTTTTAAGAAGCTCAGTTTTTGATGCCTGTGATTCATACCAACAGGTAACCTAGTGGAAACATTTTTTAAAAAAATACCAGATTACAATTATGGCCAGTGGAGAAAATGAAGGTGCAAATGGTACACTGATGAAAGTGCCCTACTGAAGCCACAGGACATGCTCTCAGAACCCGTGTGTATAGCAGGGGAGACCTAAAGGTAGTCTCAGTGCCGCCTCATTTCCAGACCTTTTACATCTTGAATGTGCTCTTAAGATCTCCACCAAAGAAAGCTGGAAATATGTAAATATTTTCCTATGTTAAAAAAGGAAGGAAGGAAGGAAGGCAGGGAGGGAGGGAGGGAAAGAAGGAGGGAGGGAGGGAAGGAGGGAGAGAAGGAAGAAAGAAAGAAGAAAAAATTTATTTTGGGCCCTCCCTTCCCCTCCATCTACCAGTACTTCACCCCAGGGCAAAAGAATGGTGATCTGATTCACCTTCTCTGGAAAGTAGCTGTGCACAGAGGTGAAGGTACTGACCCAGCATTGGCAAGTGCTCTCTGTTCAGCACCCATGCCACCCTCCGCGTGCCCATGTGTACCTGCTACACACCAACTCTGACAGCAGACCTGGACCCTTGGGTATGACTGTAAGCATCAAAATCACCCTGAGCCATCACTATTCTTCTTATTGATGCAAAGCCCCAAGCCAGCCATGTTAAAAGTGTCCCCCAGGACTTCTAAATGGAAGCCAGGAGACATGGACCTCCTTCCCTCTTTGACAGTGACTCGTGAGGAAGTGAGCACAGACATGAGCACCATGTCCCAGTCTCAGGGAGGATGTGGGAGGAGAGGGGCCGGTCAAGAGGCACGGAGCCCCCCTTCTGGTCACCACCAGCTAAAACCCTGTTCTTCCCCCATCCATAGTCAATAAATCCACCTTTGAAATGTGCTGAATCATGTCTTCACCACTTATAGCGCAAGGAATGGAGTCTATTCCTGAACCGCAGCCCCAGGAACACCAGTGCATCAAGGTACAATGTGTTCTCACATGGTACTCCTCTTCACCTGGTCTCCCTTTATTTGCCTGTAGTGATAATGAGGTTCTATACCACAGCCACCTAGCAGTCAGCTCTGAGCTACTTGTGGTTTGGACTGACTTTTACACTCATCAGAAGGCTCGGGTATGGGCTCAGGGCAATAATGGCTTCTTCAGCCCCAAAGCATTAGGGTACAGAGATGTCCTCATGAGGCAGCCTAGTTTATTAGTCAACGACTCACCCAAGAACATGTGCTATTTGCCCTACTCTACTGGATATATTTTCACACATTCACTTTTGCTATAGACAAGGAAGGTACAAGTAACTGACCTGGAACAGGATTGAGATATTGCCAACTTCCTTGGGAAAAAAACATCGTAATAATCCATTACTATCACATCTAATAGCAACTCATTTCATTATGCCCTTTGTAGAAGATTAGGAATTGATCATGCACTTATTTTTTTTCCCATATCCCTCACCTTTCCAGGTCTTTTTTTAATAAAATAGAGTTAGAACTGGAGATAACTAAAAATATTTCCCAGAAAGCCTTAATGCTGAATGTATGGGGAAAATCTCCAAACTAGGAGTTACTATTTCAAGAAATCGATTTATGACTGAGGGCATGCAATCTAAAGGTAGTATAGAGTGGAAATGCTATCATGTATCTTGGGTTATTTTAATGTCTTTCTATGTGAGGCACAAACATAGAACCAGAGGCATTGTTGTGGTCTCTGGAGAGGAAACTTGTCACTAGAGAAAAGACACACAAGCCCATGACAGCAGAACCAACTACTGAGACTTATCCTGACTTAGCTTCAGAATGCTTAGTGTCTCCATGTTTGGAAAAGCATCTCATGTACTTCCTTAAACGGCTCAGGAATTGGTGCTGACTTAAGGATGGTAGAGACATGCTTGCACAAGTTCAGAGGTAGGTCAGGTCACTACTTTGAACTTCACCATCCCTCTGCCCTTGTTTCTCACCTGACTGTGGCCTCTGGGCAGAGCCGATTCGTGTACTTCTCTTCCTGGGGACTGGCCAGGCTGGCACATCAGAGTATGTGCTTAGGGAATTCTGTGTCCTTCTGGTGAGATTTAGTGCTCCATCACTAGCCAACTGAAGCCAAAGAGAATCTCAGCACCAACATAGCTGGGTGTACAAGACAGCTCAGTGGAAAAGGAAGGTGGATTTTGTCTTTTCCAGTGTCACACACCTAATGACAGTGGGCCAGGGACAGGGAGGAAAGGAAACGTCAGGGACATAAAACCCAGGCAGTTTCAGCAGTTTGGTCCTTCAAGAAATGACTTTTCCCATGACCTGATTTTTAATTTTTAGGGACCATTTTCAATTTGGAAGGAAAGGCTCCAAAAGAGCATTAGAAAGTAGCACAGCAAGAAGCAGATAAACACACCTGAGCCACTGAGTCGTGGTGGCCGCTGCAGCTCATCTGCTGAGCACATTCTGAGTCTTTCCACACAAAGTCTTTTGCAATTCATGACTGAAAAAACATACCTACCTTGAGAAAGCAGAAGCTTGAGTCCCATCAGGCTCCAGGCTTGCTTTGAGCCCTTCCAACACAGGTGCGGGCAGACCCTCTGGGCTTCCTCTCGCATCCTCCCAACTCTCACTGCAGACACAGAAACAGGCCACATCCAACTTCGGGTGACTTATTAGAGCTTCATAAATGATAATGATCAGTTTTAAAAGAAAAATTATGATGGAGCTTTTCATTCACAACCTCATTTTGCTACTCATGTAAAAAGGAAATATCACATCACCCATCACTGCATTTGCAATGATGCAAGAGTAACATTGCCTCACTTCATAAAGGTGAGAGACTGATAAAAAATAAAATGTTTTTCAGTTATTTGTTTCCAGGAGCTGTGAGTAGCCCAGATTAAAATTAAAGTATGACACGTGTGGGTCACAGATATTACTAGGTAGTTGCATTGACTTATACATCTGATGAAGAAAAAAAAAGGGTCCTTAGAAAACTAGCTCTCCTGAGTAAGAAGCAGCCTCTTGCCAGAGGCAGGAGTTTCAAGATACTTGGCTGCATTGTTATTGGGAAACAAAACCCAATATGGCAACACTAAAATGTTAAAACTTGGCCCAGTTGTGTGTTCCTGAACCATCTGTGGTTCCTCAGTGTTCTTTCCAATAGGAGGAATGGTCCTTATGTTAGAGTGAGGTTTCCAAATACCTTGGAATGCATCCGCAGTCCTCTATTTACTTCTGGGCAAGATCAGGGGTTGGGGATATTCTTGCTACCCAGCCTGAAGAAATTGATCACCAAGGGAGGAAAACATTGAGTTCTCAGCTTATATATCTGACTCCAGTAACCAATCAATTCTGTTTTTGTACATTTAGAAATAATGTGGAAATAAGGTCTTGAACATCAGTCATACCAAGTGAATATTTAAAGGTTTGAAACCTGTGCTAACAAGTTGTTTATGGATTTAAGCTGCCCCTTCTGTTAACAGCATGAGATAATTTCATGGTTTCTCTAGACCATTTTACCAAATACAGAATAAGTGGATTTAATAGTCCAGTGAACTGATAATCACAGAAAAATATGCAATTCTCTAACATGTTAAGATTTAATAGGCAAAGTTATTTATGGACTTGAAATTACTGTAAGACATGAGAATAACAATAGGAATCCTGGTGGTGTAAATGAGAAAGATATTCATTTTAGAGACCATGAGGAAATTTGGGGGAAAACATTATATATTTCTTGATATCTCATCTCTGTGTGACTCCTTGCATTCAAGTTGGTGTCTAGCCTCTGAACTGAGGGCAGGAAAAATTTATCGTATATTCTTAAAATAAATGGGCAATGTTTTTAACAATCCATCAAATTATAATTGGAATATATCATGACCTTTGCTATTTTTGTTAGCACCTGAATAGATACATTGTTGAATTGTGGAGGGGATTATGGAAAACCATTTTTCTGTAAGCACACTTTCTTTCCAGACCCTTAGATTCAGTCTGTTTTATGTTCCCATACTTGGCCAAAGATAATATGGAGAATTATAAGCAGTATTTTTATAAGTAGAGAGGTAGAGTCATGAGTCTTTACACTAGGCTATAAAGTGGGAATTATTTATGGAAATATAGCTAACTGACAGAGTGGATAATTATGTGAGAAATTCACTCAACAGAGAGAAAATTCTATTTATACAAACTGTTCCTTCTTGTGCTATAGTCTGGCTAAGCTAAAGGAGTTTATGAAGCTCTTATCATTTGATCACAGAATTAATTAATTTTTATTTTAAGAACAGTAATACTTGGCTAACTAGTCCTCTTAATATGAAAAAAATCAGCCATGTTTAAAAAATGGACACAGTAGTGGGGAACAGAGATGGGGAGGAGAAAGGGAGAAGCAGTCTGTTTGGGCTGCTGTGACAGAGGACCACAGACTGGACAGCTTACAAACAATAGATATTCATTTCTCACAGTTCTGGAGGCTGGGAGTCCAAGATCAAGATGCTGGCAGGTTCAGTGTCTGGCAAGGACCTGCTTCCTTCCCAGTTCATAGACAGTTGTCTTCCAGCTGGGTCTTCATAAGGCAGAAGGAGCCAGCTAGCTCTCTAGAGTCTCCTTCATAAGGGCACTAATCTCATTTAGGAGGGCTCTACCTTCATGACTTGGACATCTCCCAAACAGCCCACTGCTAAATATCATCACATTGGGGATTAGGATTAAACATGAATTTTGGGTGGACACAAACATTCAGTCTATGCCAAGGTTCTCAACCTGCTGCACTCTTATCTAGAGTCAGTTTCCCCAGGCTAGGCTCAACCACCTGGAGGGGCCTTGAAGGACAGAAACGGGACATGTCTATGATTCAGTGCTAGCTGCTTCTGCTCTGTTTCCAAGCAAAGCCTGTAAAACTTCCCTAATAAAAGGAATCCAAATCAGAAAAGAAGTGAAGCTGTCACTGGTTGCAGATGACATGATACTATACATAGAGAATCATAAAGACACTACCAGAAAACTACTAGAGCTAATCAATGAATTTGGTAAAGTAGCAGGATACAAAATTAATGCACAGAAACTTCTGGCATTCCTTTACACTAATGATGAAAAAGCTGAAAGAGAAATTAAGGAAACACTCCCATTTACCATTGTAACCAAAAGAATAAAATACCTAGGAATAAACCTACCAAAGGAGACAAAAGACCTGTATGCAGAAAACTATAAGACACTGATGAAAGAAATTAAAGATGATACAAACAGATGGAGAGATATACCATGTTCTTGGATTGGAAGAATCAACATTTTGAAAATGACTATACAACCCAAAGCAATCTACAGATTCAACGCAACCCTTATCAAACTACCAATGGCATTTTTCACAGAACTAGAACGAAAATTTTCACAATTTGTATGGAAACACAAAAGACCCCGAATAGAAAAAGCAATCTTGAGAAAGAGAAACGGAGGTGGAGGAATCAGGCTCCTGGACTTCAGGCTATACTACAAAGCTACAGTAATCAAGACAGTATGGTACTGGCACAAAAACAGAAACATAGATCAATGGAACAGGATAGAAAGCCCAGAGATAAACCCATGCACATATGGTCATCTTATTTTTGATAAAGGAGGCAAGAATATATAATGGAGAAAAGACAGCCTCTTTAAAAAGTGGTGCTGGGAAAACTGGACAGCTACATGTAAAAGAATGAGAGTAGAACACTCCCTGACACCATACACAAAGATAAACTCAAAATGGATTAGAGACCTAAACATAAGACCAGACACTATCAAACCCTTAGTGGAAAACATAGGCAGAACACTCTATGACATAAATGACAACAAGATCCTTTTTGATCTGTCTCCTAGAGAAATGGAAATAAAAATAAACAAATGGGACCTAATGAAATTTAAAAGCTTTTGCACAGCAAAGGAAAGCATAAAAAAGGCAAAAAGACAACCCTCAGAATGCGAGAAACTATTTTCAAATGAAGCAATTGACAAAGGATTAATTCCCAAAATTTACAAGCAGCTCATGCAGCTCCATATCAAGAAAACAAACAACCCAATCCAAAAATGGGAAGAAGACCTAAATAGACATTTCTCCAAAGAAGATATACAGATTGCCAATAAACACATGAATGAATGCTTAACATCACTAATCATTAGAGAAATGCAAATCAAAACTACAGTGAGGTATCACCTCACACCCGTCAGATTGGCCATCATCAAAAAATCTACAAACAATAAATGTTGGAGAGGGTGCGGAGAAAAGGGAACCCTCTTGCACTGTTGGTGGGAATGTAAATTGATACAGCTACTATGGAGAACAGTATGGAGGTTCCTTAAAAAACTAAAAGTAGAACTACCATACGACCCAGCCATCCCACTACTGGGCATATACCCTGAGGAAACCATAATTCAAAAAGAGTCATGTATCACAATGTTCACTGAAGCTCTATTTACAGTAGGCATAACATGGAAGCAACCTAAGTGTCCATCAACAGATGAATGGATAAAGAAGATGTGACACATATATACAATGGAATATTACTCAACCATAAAAAGTAATGAAATTGAGTTATTTGTAGTTAGTTGGATGGACCTAGAGACTGTCATACAGAGTGAAGTAAGTCAGAAAGAGAAAAACAAATACTGTACGCTAACACATGTATATGGAATCTAATTAAAAAAATGGTTCTGAAGAACCTAGGAGCAGGATAGGTATAAAGACGCAGACATAGAGAATGGACTTGAGGACATGGGGAGGGGGAAGGGGAAGCTGGGACAAAGTGAGAGAGTGCATGGGCTTATATATACTACCAAATGTAAAATAGACAGCTAGTGGGAAGCAGCTACATAGCACTGGGAGATTAGCTCGGTGCTTTGAGACCACCCAAAAGGGTGGGATAGGGAGGGTAGGAGGGAGACGCAAGAGGGAAGAGTATGGGGATATGTGTATACGTATAGCTGGTTTACTTTGTTATAAAGCAGAAACTAACACACCATTGTAAAGCAGTTATACTCCAATAAAGCAGTTAAAATAAATAAATCAATAAAATAAAACACCTACCTGTCATTTTCATCCTCCTATCATGTGCTCCTTCCCTTCATTGGAGTGACCCCAATATTTAGCACCTTGAGCCTTCTAAATCACTTAAGCTCTTCCTTTTATGGAAATATGAAGGCATACATTGTCAGCTATTTATATTTTGCTTGATTACTGAATCGAATTTAGATTAGATTAGATTCAATTAGATTAAATACAAATGTTCTGAGAAGCATTTAAATTTGGGGGCTCTGTCTCTCTCACTGTGGAATAATGGATTTTGTCATCATTGTTAAAGGAGCTTCAAATATTTGTAGGGAGGAGAAATACCTTAGGGATTGAGAAAATGTTTACCTTGCTCAAGTAGAGCTAAAAATAAATCTATTTTTTTTAAATTGAAGTATAGTTGATATACAATGTTGTGTTAGTTTCAGGTATACAGGACAGTGATTCAGTTACACATATACATACATATATATGTATATATATTTTTTTCTCAGATTCTTTTCCATTATATGTTGTTACCAAATATTGAATATAGTTTCCTGTGTTATAAGTAGGTCCTTGTTGGTTATCTATTTTATAGATAGTGTGTATATGTTAATTTCAGACTCCTAATTTATCCATCCCACATCCCCTTTGGTAACCATAAGTTTCTATTCTATGTCTGTGTGTGTGTTTCTGTTTTGTAAATAAATTCATTTTTATCAATTTTTTTTTTTTTTTAGATTCCATATATAAGTGATGCCATATATTTGCCTTTCTCTGTCTGGCTTACTTCACTTAGTAAGATAATCTCTAGGTCATCCATGTTGCTGAAATGGCATTTTCATTCTTTTTCATGGTTGAGTAATATTTCATTGTGTATATGTCTGTGTATGTGTGTGTGTGTATATATATATATATATATCACATTTTCTTTATCCATTCATCTGTTGATAGACGCTTAGGTTGCTTCCATGTCTTGGCTATTATAAATAGTGCTGCTGTGAACACTTGTGTGCATGTACCTTTTCCAGTTCTAGTTTTTACCAGATATATACCCCTGAATGGGATTGCAAGATCATATGGTAACTCTATTTTTAGTTTTTTTAAGATACTCCACACTGCTCTCCATAGTGGCTGCACCTATTTACATTCCCACCAACAGTGCAGGAGGGTTCCTTTTTCTCCACACCCTCTCCAGCATTTATTATTTGTAGACTTTTTGATGATGGCCATTCTGACTGCAGTGAGGTGATACATCATTATAGTTTTGATTTGCATTTCTCTAATAATTAGTGATGTTGAACATATTTTCATGTGCCTATTGGTCATCTGTATGTCTTCTTTGGAGAAATGTTTAGATCTTCTACCCAATATTTGATTGGGTTGTTTGTTTTTTTGATATTGAGCTGTATGAGCTGTTTGTATATTTTGGAAATTAATCCCCTGTTGGTCACTTCATTTGCAAATATATTCTCCCATTCTGTAGGTTGTCCTTTCATTTTGTGTATGGTTTCCTTTTATGTGCAAAAGCTTTTAAATAAGTCTTTAGAAGATTTTTAAAGGAGGAAATTCTTTTTTTTTAAGTTTCTTCTCCCCAAAATCCTTCCATTCTGATGAGGACAAACCAGAGACTGGTCCTGGATACATAGTGCCAGGAGCAACTCAGAGTAAAGAAGTCTGGGAACCAGGAGACTGGCTTGTCTAAGAACTTGTCAGTAGCTTTGTGGATCCATTCCTACCCTCCTTTTATTTCAAGATTTCTAAATATGATGCTTTCTGATACGGTTTAACACTGTTGTCTATATTACATCTTGGAATTTGTCCATTGATCAGTCAGTCACATAGTTTAGTTTTCTTTTTTTTTTTTTCTTTTTAAACTATCACCCTGGATACTGGCTCTAGAGTTCTGGAGAAAGGGCTAAATTGAAGATGTAATTTTGAGAGTCACTAGTACCTACATGGCATTGAACATCTGAACGTGGGGTGAGATCATGGAGAGAGTGAGAGAGGGAAGAGGACCCAGGACCAGGCCTTGGAGTACTCCAGTTTTAAAAGGTCAAGATGAAGAGGCATCAACAGAAAACATCGGAGAAGGCACAGCTAGTGAAGTGGGAGGAAAATCAGGCAGGTGCCGTCTCCTGGAAGCCAAGTGAAAATCTTTCCTATGGAGAGGAAGCAAGACTCATGGAGGATCCCATTCCCATCTCGGCTGCTTACCTTTTTTGCACGGACACAATGAATGATTACATTTTCTCCTAGTGCTTTGAAGTTTGCATAGCAATTCCATAAATTGTCTAATTTTATACCCAAACAGTAAGGAGTAGGTAGTCAGGTATTAGTCCACAATTTTGCAGAGGTGAAAGCCAAGGTGCAGAAAGATCAGGTGACTGGCGTTTGAGTCCAGAAAACCATAAGGGAATAAGAGAAAGAGCCAAAATTAGAACAAAGTCTTCCAAGACGGGGCCAGTGTTCTTTCTTCTACCACCTGGTGCCGGGAAATAAGACTCCACCGTTTTTCAATCCAGCTAGGATTGCCCTGTGAGTTTGGTGTGGATGGAGGTGCATAAAAGCTTTCTAACCCTCAGGGCATCTGGCCTAAACTCATTTCACTCATCTATAAATTCTAAGTTCTTTCTTTGCTATTCTGCCGGCCTGAAGGTCTCCTACTCTCTGAATGCTTATAAAGTGTCTATGGACACACGAATATGTTTAAAATGTTAAATAAAATTTCCAGGCAGTAAGTGCCAAATGAGCCACTCAAGAACAAGGCTGATCTTGACACAGCAGTCCAGAGGGTTGGGTGAAAGCTTTCCAGCCAGGCTGCTCTTGTTTAAGTAGGCCCCACCCAGCTCTGTGTAATCTGGGTTTGTGGCAAGTTACTTAAAACTCTCTATACTCCCAAATTTTCATTTTTTAAATGGCATAATGATAACAATAATAAATGGAAATTCATAGAGGTTTGAAACATAAACACCAAGACAATACATATAAAGTATTTAGATTGGATCTAGTACATAATGAGTAATCAATGAATTTCTGAAAGACTTCTTTCATCCCGCCCCTTCCCAAGGCCAATTAGAAATCTTCCTCTTTGCTGGCAAAAATCAGAATGCATGACCCCACTCATTTAGCATATTTTATTACATTTACACCAGCTGGGGACTCTGAAGGCATTGACCAACCATGCATTTTCCATCTTAATGTTACTAATATGCTTTACACATATCAGGAACACAGTCAATGTTTTTAGAAACAATGAATTATTAAATTTTACAGGTACTGCCAAGACAAATGATAAATGGAAGGACTAAATGGTAACTTCAGAGAGCTGACAAGCTTCCCTAGTGCAGTGGGCTCTTGGAGTAAAGTACCATTTGACCTCAGGCTGGCCCATGTTCAAGGAAGGGCCAAGAATAAGACATGAAGGAGATAATCATGCCTCAGATAGACATCTACAACACCTGTATGAATTTCAAGATTTCTATTATTCCAGAGTATATTTTTTAATGAAGTCTTTTAGAAAATGGAGACAATTGAAACTATAATTTTGAGAACTTATTAGATTCAGGAAATATAATCTGTAACAGTATTTATTAATCATGGCAGAAATAATAAAACAATTCATGCTTCAAAAAAACAATTAGATGGAATGTCTTCAGGGCTCAGTGTAGGTCATTTACAATAAAATTATGATCATTGATTGTATTTTTATTGCATCTCCATCATCAAATGGAATTCCTGTGCTTGCTGGGTACACAAATTCAACATTTCCTCAGCAATTTCACTGCAAGTTAGCATTAAATAATGCACAGAACAAAACATATTAAAATTGTAGTTGTTTTAAATTATTTACTCTGACATTTTTTTTGGCATAGTTATTACTCTTTCTCCAGGTAATTACTATAGGAAAAACAACTTATAATGCAATAAAAGAAAGTACTAGTAAGGGAAATTTCCAATGTTCTATTATTTTAGCTGCCAAACTGTGCAGAACAGAACTAAACTTTGTCATCTTTTAAAGATAATCAGAAGTACCTGCAAGCAATCTGAACAAACTGCTTAAAATAGTTAATGCATGTTCCATTAATAACTGATGCTCCTCATGGTCCAGTGGCCCTTTTTCGCCTGGTAAATGTTTCTGATGGTACTCTCCTTTTGCAGGATTTTTGTCCTTTGCTAGTTGTTTTCTGCCTCTGTTTATCATCTATTCAGCTATCTAGTTTGTGAATTTAATGCCAGTACTTATCATACTAAGTTGGAAGGAATAAATAAGTGGTGGATAAATGTTAGCCTTGCAGCAGGAA
>NW_006786248.1:485733-503771 GCF_000442215.2 Lipotes vexillifer
ATTTGATAGTTCACTGGAAATAGCTTAGCTAGAATATGGATTTGCAAGTGCTAACTGTGTAAAAGTGAATTCTTGACCTCATTACTTCCTTCTATACAATTGGCCTTTTAAAGTAAACTTTATAGCACAATAGTGAGCAGATACTTGTGTGTACATTTAATCAATAAATCAGTCTATCCACATTGTCAGTTCTGAGATGAGTCTGTCACAGACGCAAAGTCTTATCATCCCCACTTTTTTAACCAGGTCCTTTTATCTGACTCTGTATCACTGAATGTGCTTTGAACCCTTCACTAGTACTGAATCAAATGAATTACCCCTATTTTAGGTGACACAAGAGAAGTTGAAAATGGAATAAAAAATGCTAGAACCCATTAAAGGAAAACAGTGTTTTTAGTTGAATGGTTTAAACTTGAGTATTTATATCTAGAACTGTGAAAAAAATGTATTTTTTCACTCAAAAAGTATATATATTTATCAAGTGCCTACTAAAACTCAAGGATTGTGCTAAGAGCTAGGGCTATAGCAATGAATAATGCTGACACGACCCTCAATCTCATGGCTAAATTAAACACACAATCCCAACTCACTGACAAATTTTGTGAAAGGGAAGATTAAAAGTGTATGATAGTATAAGGAAGGGCATCTCAGTATTGGGGGAAGGTTGGTCAGGGAAGCCTTCTCAGAAAAGTGAGAATAATTGACGTTAATGTGTTAGTTTATGGAGGGAAAGTCAGAAGTCATATGATAGCAGTGGTGTTCCAGATAGAGGTAACACCTAGATAAAGGCTGTGTCCCATAATATGGTCCATTTTAGGAAGGAATTCAGCATCAATGAAGGGCAGGGTACAAAGGTTGAAAGACAATAGCTACAGTTAGAGAGGCACACAGGTTCTTTTACTCAATGTCAAGGAGTTAAGACTTTATCCTAAAAACAATGAAAAGTGACACAAGGATTTTATGACAGAAAATCGTGTGACATATTCATGCTTTATTAAGATGTCTCTAGAAATATGCAAACGTAAAGGAAAAAACTGTTGTTATACTACAGTTCAAATAAGTGAGGGGCCTGGTCTAGGGTGCTGTTGTTGGAGAGAGAAAGAAGTAAATTAACTGAGTCTATTTAGGAGGTAACATTGGCCAAGCTTGGTGATTGACTATGAGAAAGGGTATCATGTCCAGGTTTTTGGCTTGAGCACATGAGTTGGCAGTAATATCATCACCTTAGATGTAGAACTCAGGTAGATGAGCAATAAGAGGAGATTTTGAGTTTAAGATTGGAGGTTCTGTGGGATGTACACATGGTAAAATCCAGTAGGTAGTCTAAAACCCAGAAGAACAATTTCTGTTGAAAATAAAGATTTCTGGTAATATACACATGGTAATGTACACCACTAGAGTAAGCAAAAATGTGTGCAGAGTCAGACAGAAAAAAGGCTTGGAATAGAACCTGGTGGGGACACCAAGATATAGGAAAAACAGAGGAAGAGAAACATACGAAGGAGGCTGGGCAGGTGTGGTCAAAGTTAAGAGGACTCTGTGGAGCGTGTGTGTCCCAAAGCCTCAGGGATGTTTTTTATTTTTATTTTATTTTTTTACTTTTTCAAGAGAAAGCCGTCAACGATGTCAAATATTATATAAAGGACAAGAAAGATAATGAATGGAATGTGCAGAGTCATAATACATATTTATAATTTTTAGCCAGGTTTGCTGACTCCTTGACACATTAATCATCTTCATCTTTTTCCTTATGCTCCACCTGCCATCATAACCATCTGCTCTGTAAGGACAAAACTGTCACAGTCTTGTCTTCAGGCACACAACAACAATTT
Organism: Lipotes vexillifer; assembly: GCF_000442215.2. Taxonomy (NCBI): domain Eukaryota; kingdom Metazoa; phylum Chordata; class Mammalia; order Artiodactyla; family Lipotidae; genus Lipotes; species Lipotes vexillifer. Next base: position 487,566 of record NW_006786248.1, read on the forward strand.
TTAACCAGTAACATTTCAATCAATGTCAAACTCATTTGCCACAAACACTCTTCCTTGGGCTTATATATTCAGAAAACTAGCTTTCTAGTTTGTGGCTGAAGAACGAAATGAGCTTGGGCTAGTGGAAACAATTCACTTGAGTTTAAACAAGGTTGCCAGTTCAAATGACTTTTTGAATGATTATTTTCATCTATCTTGACAACTTCTGAGGTAATAAATCAGAACATCCATGCCATCAAAAAGATAAACCCAATTAGGGAAAATGTTTTTTGACTGAAGTATCGTTGTTGTGCAATATTATGTAAGTTACAAGTGTACAATATAGTGATTCACAGTTTTAAAGGTTATAGTCCATTTATAGTCATTGTAAAATATTGACTATATCCCCCATGTTGTACAATATATCCTTGTAGCTTACTTTATATCTAACAGTTAGGTATAAAGATAGCTCCAAATAGGGAAAATATTTTTAAGTCAGCATATTTTATTGTTTTGATAACAACACTAATTTTAACACAAGTGTACATTTAAAGTCTATTCTATGAAACACCACCATTCTGAAGTGTTGTACAAAATGTACATATGTGATTCATAATTGCCATTTCAATGATTTTAACTTATTACGATCAATGCCAATACTTCTGTATTATATAAAACCCTGCTAGTATATTGAAAAGAAAAATAAAGATTACAACATTTCAGTGGTTTTACCTTGTCTCTAGTGAATAATGATGAATAGTCTTTGGCAAGGATATGAATTATGAAAAAAAATTTTGTCTGTTAGCAAGAAATGCAGACCATAATACTAGATTCCATTTAGTGATAAAGAATTTCAAATATAAGGCAAGACTATAAATATGTAAATACATTAGAGACTAATTTAAAATTTTAGAACTGTGCTTATTCATGAAACAAAATGCTCACATGTAGTTTTCTTATTAATGTCTCTAGTTATATTTGCACATCCAGCTACATGCCATACATTTATTATTTGATGATAGGAGATACACTTAATAATACTGCACAAAATTTCTTTGGCTGCAAAAATCATTTGCTAAAATGTGGGATTAATTTTCATGGTGAACATTGATTAGACACCACAACAAAATGTCTGTGATGCCAATGGGTCTATTGTCAATGTAAATAAAATCCCCTTTAAACCTCTGTAGGCATTGCCTTTTTTGTGAACTTTATTCAGTTTCCAAGCTTTACCCAACTCTGACAGGAAGATGGGCTGGAGATGGAGAAGAATATAAAGGAAATCAAAGTTTTGCCCTTAAGAACATTTTTGTGACATCATCTTAGGAGATTGAGGCAGAATCTCTACAAAGGTTATTTAGGAGGGTAAAAAGTAGTTAAAGCCAGGACTTCCCTGGCGGTCCAGTGGTTAAGACTCTGTGCTTCCACTGCAGGGAACTCAAGTTCGATCCCTGGTCGGGGAACTAAGATCCCACGTGCTGTTCTTAAAACTAGGTGAAGCTTGTGTGAAATGTTCTGATCACTCCAGAGTTCTCTCATTATTCTGTTTAGGCACACAAAAGATTATATGAGAGAATACAGCCATTTCTGACACACTAGAATTTGATGATTAATTTAATTGGCATAATATGGTAGTTAAAGTTGCTGGACAGTACTCAGACACATTGCAGTCTGTCTCATTCGTCTTGCCTTCTTTCTCATACATGGATGCAAAATGTTTGCCACAGCAGGGTGTTGGAGCAAGAAGCAGGGATAGGTAAGAAATACATGTAAGTTGCAGGCATGTGTAAGAAACTTTAGTGAACAATTTAGTTATGTGTCTTCATGAGATTCTTATACTTTGAGATTTATTGTACATGTTTAATATTTTCCACTGGCTTTTTCTATGGGTTGGAATTTTCATAAATTCACCAAGACCATCTTTATTGTATTTTCTTTCAGAAAATGTCATTGGAAATATTTTAAACCAAAACCAAGCAGGATGTCTGCCTGCCTTTTTCTTTCCTTCTTTCCACCCTCCCTCCCTCCCTCCTTCCCTCCCTCCCTTCCTTCCTTCCTACCTTCCTTCCTTTCTTTGTTTTGTCTTGTTTTTGAATAATGGTGTGAATCAAATACAGGTTAAAAAGCAACATTGAAGTGGTATTGGCTAGCATAAAATGAATGTTTCGACTTGATAAATATTCAGTTATTCATCATATGATCTCTTGCAAAAAAGGAGTGGGTGATCCTTCTTATTTCCCATATGCTGAATGCCCTGCTGTAGATACTGTTGTCATGGATACTGCTTGCTGAGCTCCCACAGAACTTGACTCACCAGTGTTTACAGGGATTGATAGACTGAAACTAAATGTTACACAACAGCACGTTGTGCTTGCTGCAAGCCTGGCAGGGCAGGCACGACAGAACTCTATGTCCCCTTCTGGGTGTACTCTGATAACATTAAAAGAAGCCATCATCAGACCATTTACTTTTCACTGCTTTTTTGGGCAGGAGGGGAAGGGCAAAAAGGAGGCACCTGCAGAGAATAGGTAGGTGAAACAGGTCCATAAGCCTGAATAGGTCAACCTAAGTAGGAAGATCATAATCAGAACAATCTAAGAAGGTAAATACAGTTTATGAAATCTCAAATCTGACAGCTTCAGCAGCTACAGTTTCTGTAGACTGTAATCACCTTGAGTTCAAAGACCAGGTTTCATTCATGTTAGAGCTTCCCTAATTACCAGGAAACACATTGCACCCAGAAGGTAATCTGTAATCCTTTGTTGAATTAAATGTGAACATTTTAGCCAGTTTCCTTCCATTTCCTTAAGCAAAAAAGAAATATCCACTGAACCAAGTTCCTCTAGGGAAGAATGATTTTCACAATAGCTAGCCAGCAGGGCTCTGGCCTCACCCATCGCAGTGAACTTTGATGATGGCATGGGTCTGAGCTGGTCCTGGAAGCCGCCTGCTATGTGCAGCACTAACCACCATCTGGGGCAAGTAGGGAGGACTCAGGTGATGGGGATGGGAACCGGGGAAACAGGGGCACAAGGATTGGGAGCAGTAGCTCTTTGCAAGCTCATATGGACATTTTGAATATTTTAACAGTTGCTATGACGTGCTGTCACAGATGAACGGAATAGTGACCCTTCCCACTGGGTACTGGGCAGGACCTCCCCATGGTGTGTTAACATCATGAATGTTAATGTTTCCAATAAGAAACTTTGGCCAGATTCTACCATCTTATAGATGGTCTCCTTGAAAATTTCAAATACTTGGTAAGAGTCATTACTGAGCAAGGTGTTAGCTTTCTCAGTGAACTAGATTGTCACCAAATATAGACCACTCCCAGGTCCCATATGTGGTGAGGGAACAGAGCTTCTGTGGATGAGGAGGGGCAGCTCTGACCCACAGGATCAAGTCAGGGTGCTGACCATGCTACATGCACTGCAGACAGTTCGTGCAAAACTGTCTCAAGCATTGACCCATTAGCTTCAGCTCTGAGTCCCCTTAGAAGCGAAAGAACTTGCAGTTGTCTCTAGAAAAGCTGTTTGGTATGATGTTTAAGTGAGGCAATGTCAGAAATTTGGCTAATTCTGGGTAGTTTTAGAGGCTAGCTAAAGACCCTCTTTTGGCATGTTGGTGCCTGCTTTTTCTGTCATGCAAACAGCCTGGTCATTAGAACTGCATACCACCTCCCTTCCCCCAGAACATTTTGTGAGGTTTTCTCTATTGCTGCCTATGGGGAGCAGGCTCAAGAGAGCATGTTGGAATCTGTGGGCTTTCCTTACATTTTTATACCTTATTTCTATTTGTTAAGGGCCTCTCCTGTGTTAAGGGCTTAAACTGCATCCCCACACAATCCATATGTTGAAGCCCTAACCTCCAGTATCTGAGATTGTGACTGTATTTGTAGACAGGGTCTTTAAAGAGGTAATTATATTAAAATGAGGTCATAAGGATGGGCCTTATCTGATCTGCCTGGTGTCCTCATAGGAACAGGAGATTAGGACACGACATGTATAGAGGAAAGACCACATGAGGACACGGGGAGATGATCATCTGCAAGCCAAGGAGAGAGGCCTCAGGATAAGCCAGCCCTGCTAACACCTTGATCTTGGACTTCCAGCCTCCAGACGGTGAGAAAACAACTGTCTGTTGTTTAAGCCCCCCACTCTGGTATTTTGCTACAGAAGTTGTAACAAATTAATACCCCCTGTAAATTATCGTGCTTGGCCCATAACACTGCATCAGATGGAAGAAAAGTGTCAAAAGATCTAGCCCCCTACTCTCTGAAAGCTCTGCTTTGTGTGAGTCTCCCTTCTGTGGTCATTTTCTGATTCCTCTGTGGCCGTGGCCTCTGTGTGTTCCTTCTTACCTGTCCTGGTCTCCTATCCATCTCTGACACCCTCCTTGCAGGATCTGACTGCTGCCCTGTGGTTGCCTTCCTCTCTCCTCTGTCCAACTTGGCCCCATCAGCCTGCCCACCCAATACCTGGTCTCTCTCACGAGTTCTTGCCAAATTCCTTATGGACTCTGCCTCCTCCCCAGTCCTTCTCTTAGAAATGTGGACCCAGACTTCTTAGTGTGCACCTTCCTGGGGTGGACTAGAGCAGAGAAGAGAAGGCTGGAGGGAGCTATTAGCCTCCTTGTCTCAAGAAGCAAAAAGCTAAGTGGCTGGACACTGTGGAAGTAAGTATACCTTCCAACTTCCTTTTGTATTTCTTTTGCTTAGAAATTATTATTCCTCGTAGTAAAACTAGAGTTGCCCTTGTAAAAATGTGTATAAATAAGTATTTATCTTATCTGTGTCCAAAAACGTATGTATACAGCATTTATCAAATGTCTTACAGAGATGCACAGATACGTGTAGAGCATGTTTACACTCATATGAGTATTAGCAGGATTCCTGTTTTATTTTATTCTTGCTGCATCTTATCAAGGGACTGGGTAGAAAAATTAAGCCAGGATGGACAGACCTGGAGATGGGGACATGAGTCCATTCTGCTGCTAGAATCGCCTCATTGCAAGAGACTCCTTTAAAAATCAAACAGATGTTGCTGTTTTTAAAGACACAGACATATTTTAGAATCCTGAACAGACATGGAAGGCTCACAAGGTGACACTTGGGGAAACTCAGGTGAGGGTAGTTTACACATTGCAAACTTGTGAATAATGTGTCAGGCAGAGCAGGTGCTCACTGCCTTTAATGAAGCACTATTTATAACAACTGTACTTTGGAAAAAACCCAGTTGGGATGGGAGGAAATGGGGAGACAACCTGACGCTGGTCTTTCAAAAATTAAGTGCTTAGTTATCTTTTTTTTTTTTTTGAGTATAATGCTTTATGATGCTGCGTTAGTTTCTGCTGTACCGTGAAGTGAATCAGCTATACATATACATATACCCCCTCCCTCTTGGACCTCCTTCCCGCTTACCCCTCACCATCGGACCCATCTAGCTCATCACAGAGCATTGAGCTGAGCTCCCTGTATTATACAGCAGACTCCCACTAGCTATCTGTTTTACACATGGTAGTGCATATATGTCAATCCTAATCTCCAAATTCATCCCACCCTCCATGTCCCCCCATATGTTCACACATCTCTTCTCTACATCTGCATCTCTATTCCTGCTCTGGAAATAGCATCATATGTACCATTTTTCTATATTCCACATATATGCATTAATATACAATATTCATTTTTCTCTTTCTAACTTCACTCTCTGTGACAAACTCTAGGTCCATCCACATCTCTACAAATGACCCAATTTCATTCCTTTTTATGGCTGAGTAATATTCCATTGTACATATGTATCACATCTTCTTTTTCTATTCATCTGTTGATGGACATTTAGGTTGTTTCCATGACCTGGCTACTGTAAATAGTGCTGCAGTGAACATTGGGGTACATGTGTCTTTTAGAATTACAGTTTTCTCAGGGTATATACCCAGGAGTGGGATTTCTGGGTCACATGGTAGTCCTATTTTTAGCTTTTGGAGGAACTTCCATAAGGTTCTCCACAGTGTCTGTATCAACTGACATTCCCAACAACAGTGTAAGAGGGTTCCCTTTTCTCCACACCCTCTCCAGCATTTACTGTTTGTAGATTTTTTTGATGATAGCCATTCTGACTGGTGTGAGGTAATACACATTGTAGTTCTGATTTGCATTTCTCTAATAATTAGTGATGCTGAGCATCATTTCACGTGCCTCTTGGCCATCTGTAGGTCTTCTTTGGAGAAATGTCTGTTTAGGTTTTCTGCCCATTTTTTGATTGCGTTGTTTGTTTTGTTTTGTTTTGATATTGAGCTGCATGAGCTGTTTGTATATTTTGGAGATTAATCCTTTGTCCATTGCTTTGTGTGCAAATAATTTCTCACATTCTGAGGGTTGTCTTTTTGTCATGTTTATGGTTTTCTTTGCTGTGCAAAAACTTTTAAGTTTAATTAGATATGATTTGTTTATTTTTGTTTTTATTTTCATTACTCTAGGAGGTGGGTCAAAAAAGATCCTCTAAGAGTTTTTATACTGTCTGGTCTTACATTTAGGTCTTTAATCCATTTTGAGTTTATTTTTGTCTATGGTGTTAGGAAGTGTTCTAATTTCATTCATTTACATGTAGCTGTCCAGTTTTCCTAGCACCATTTATTGAAGAGACTGTATTTTCTCCATTGTATATTCTTGCCTCTTTTATCATAGATTAGGTGATCACAGGTGTGTGGGTTTATCTCTGGGCTTTCTATCCTGTTCCACTGATCTATATTGCTGTTTTTGTGCCAGTACCATACTGTCTTGATTACTGTAGCTTTGTTGTATAATCTGAAGTCAGGGAGGCTGAGTTCACCAGCTCCATTTTTCTTTCTCAAGATTGCTTGGGTGATATGGAGTATTTTGTGTTTCTGTACAAATTGTAACATTTTTTGTTCTAGTTTGTGGAAAATGCCATTGGTAATTTGATAGGGATTGCATTGAATCTTTAGATTGCTTTGGGTAACAGAGTCATTCTCACAATATTGATTCTTCCAATCCAAGAACATGGTATATCTCTCCATCTGTTTGTATCATCTTTGATTTCTTTCATCAGTGTTTTATAATTTTCTGCATACAGGTTTTTGCTTCCTTTGGTAAGTTTGTTCCTAGGTGTTTTATTCTTTTTGTTGCAGTGATAACTGGGATTGTTTCCTTAATTTCTCTTTCTGATCTTTTGTAGTTAGTGTATAGGAGTGCAAGAGATTTCTGTGTACCAATTTTGTATCCTGCAACTTTACAAAATTCATTCATTAGCTCTAGTAGTTTGCTGGTGGCATCTTTAGGATTTTCTACATATAGCATCATGTCATCTGCAAGCAGTGAAAATTTATTTCTTTTCCAATTTGAATTCTTTTTATTTATTTTTCTTCTCTGATTGCTGTGGCTAGGACTTCCAAAACTATGCTGAATAATAATGGCAAGAGTGGACATCCTTGTCTTGTTCCTGATCTTAGAGGAAATGCTTTCAATTTTTCACCATTGAGAATGATGTTTGCTGTGAGTTTGTCCTCTACAGTCTTTATTATGTTGAGGTAGTTTCCTTCTATGGCCATTTTCTGGAGAGTTTTTATCATAAATCCATGTTGAATCTTGTCAAAATCTTTTTCTGCATCTATTGAGATGATCATATGGTTTTTATTCTTCAGTTTGTTAATATGCTCTATCGCATTGATTGATTTGCATATATTGAAGAATCCTTGCATCTTTGGGATAAATCCCACTTCATCATGGTATATGATACTTTTAATGTGTTGTTGAATTCTGTTTGCTAGTATTTTGTTGAGGATTTTTGCATCTATGTTCATCAGTTATATTGGTCGTAGTTTTCTTTTTTTGTTATATCTTTGTCTGGTTTTGGTATCAGGGTGATGGTAGCCTTGTAGAATGAATTTGGGAGTGTTCCTTCCTGTGCAATTTTTTTGGAAGGGTTTGAGATGAACAGGTGTTAGCTCTTCTCTAAATTTGATAGAATTCACCTATGAAGCCATATTGTCCTGGACTTTTGTTTGTTGGAAGATTTTTAATCACAGTTTCAATTTCATTGCTTGTGAATGGTCCGTTCATATTTTCGATTTCTTCCTGGTTGCCTTGGAAGGTTGTACCTTTCCAAGAATTTGTCCATTTCTTCCAGGTTGTCTATTTTATTGGCATATAGTGGTCTCTTATGATCCTTTGTATTTTATTGGCTTGTAGTGGTCTCTTATGATCCTTTGTATTTCTGTGGTGTCAGTTGTAATTTCTCCCTTTTCTTTTCTAATTTTATTAATTTGAGTCCTCTCCCTTTTTTTCTTAATGAGTTTGGCTAAAGTTTTATCAATTTTGTTTATCTTCTGAAAGAACCAACTTTTAGTTTTATTGATCTTTATTACTGTTTTCTTCATTTTAATTTCATTTATTTCTGCTCTGATCTTTATGATTTCTTTCCTTCTACTAACTTTTGGTTTTCTTTTTCCTTCTTTCTCTAGTTGCTTTTGGTGTAAAGTTAGTTGTTATTTGAGATTTTTCTTGTTTCTTGAGGTGAGATTGAATTGCTGATAAACTTCCCTCTTAGAACTGCTTTTGCTGCATCCCATAGGTTTGGGGTCATTGTGTTTTTGCTGTCTTTTGTTTCTACATATTTTTTAATTTCCTCTTTGATTTATTCAGTGCTCTCTTGGTTATTTACCAGCACACTATTTAACCTCCATATGTTTGTGTTTTTAACAGTTTTTTTTTCCTGTAATTGATTTCTCATCTCATAACATTGTGCTCAGAAAAGATGCCTGATATGATTTCAATTTTCTTAAATTTTCTGAGGCTTGATTTGTGACCCAGTATGTGATCTATCTTGTAGAATGTTCTGTGTGAACTCGAGAAGAAAGTGTATTCTGCTGCTTTCAGGTGGAATGTCCTATAAATATCAATTAAATCTACCTGGTCTACTGTGCCATTTAAACCTTGTGTTTCCTTATTTATTTTCTGTCTGGATGATCTGTCCATTGGTGTAAGTGGGGTGTTAAAGTCCCTCACTATTATTGTGTTACTGTTGATTTCCCCTTTTATGGCTGTTAGCATTTGTCTTATGTATGGGTGCATAAATATTTATAATTGTTATATCTTCTTCTTGGATTGGTCTCTTGATCATTATGTAGTGTCCTTCCTTATCTCTTATAACAGTCTTTAAAGCCTATTTTATCTGATATGAGTATTGACACTCCAGATTTCTTTTGATTTCCATTGGCATGGAATGTATTTCCATCCCCTCCCTTTCAGTCTGTATGTGTCCCTATGTCTGAAATCAATCTCTTGTAGACAGCATATATATGGGTCTTGTTTTTGTATATATTCAGGAATCTGTGTCTTTTGGTTGGACCATTTAATCCATGTACATGCAAGATAATTATCAATATGTATGTTCCTTTTACCATTTTCTTAATTGTTTTGGGATTGTTTTTGTGAGTGTTTTTCTTCTCTTGTGTTTCCTACCTAGAGAAGTTCCTTTAGCATTTGTTGTAAAGTTGGTTTGGTGGTGCTGAATTCTCTTAGCTTTTGCTTGTCTGTAAAACTTTTGATTTCTCTGTCGAATCTGAATGAGATCCTTGCTGGGTAGAGTAATCTTTGTGTTGGTTTTCCCCTTTCATCACTTTAAATATATCCTGCCACTCCCTTCTGGCCTGCAGAGTTTCTGCTGAAAAATCAGCTGATAACCTTATGAGGATTCCCTTGTATGTTATTTGTGTTTTTCCCTTGCTGCTTTTAGTATTTTTGCTTTGAATTTAATTTTTGTTAGTTTGATTTTTATGTGTCTTGGTGTGTTTCTCCTAGGGTTTATCCTGTATGAGACTCTCTGCACTCCTTGGATTTGGGTGGCTATTTCCTTTCTCATGTTAGGGAAGTTTTCAACTATAATCTCTTCAAATATTTTCTCAGACCCTTTCTCTTTCTCTTCTTCTTCTGGGTTCCCTATAATTCAAATGTTGGTATGTTTAATGCTGTCCCAGAGGTCTCTGAAACTGTCCTGAATTCTTTTCATTCTATTTTCTTTATTCCACTTCTTGGCAGTTATTTCTACTATTCTGTCTTCCAGCTCACTTATTCATTCTTCTGCCTCAGTTATTCTGCTATTGATTCCTTATAGAGTATTTTTCATTTCAGTTATTGTGTTGTTCATCACTGTTTGTTTGTTCTTTAGTTCTTCTAGGTCTTTGTTGAACATTTCTTGTATTTTCTTGATCCATGCCTCCATTCTATTTCCGAGATTTTGGATCATCTTTACTCTGAATTCTTTTTCAGGTAGGTTGCAAATTTCCTCTTCATTTGTTTAGTCTTGTAAGTTTTTACCTTTTTCCTTCTTCTGTAACATATATTTTTGTCATTGCATATTTTTTTTTTGTTGGGTGGGGATGTGTTCTTGTCTTACTGGTTGTTTGGCCTGAGGCATCCAGCACTAGTGTTTGCAGGCAGTTGGGTAGAGCCAGTTTTTGGTGCTGAGATGAGGACCTCCAGGAGGCCTCACTCCAATTAATATTCCCTGGGGTCTGAGGTTCTCTATAGTCCAGAGGTTTGGACTCAGTGCTCCCACCACAGGAGCTCAGGCCTGACCCCAGGCCTGGGAGCCAATATCCTGAAAGCTGCACATCATGGCAATAAAAAACAGGGGGCAGAACCATAACAAAGAATAAAAAATAATATGAAATTAGAAAAATTTAAAAATTTATTAGAAAAACTAAAAATATAAATCAAACTACAGCAACAAGGTAAAACAGACCCACAACAGCAGAAAAAAAAAACAAACAGAAAAACCCTTGGCTGTTGGGGGGCTTCTTAGACTTGGGCATGGCTTAGATGGGGTCTGGGGCCTAGGCTTAGGACCTGCATGGCTGGAAAAGGACCTTGTGGAGTTGGAAGTTTGGGGCTTAGTCTTGGCACAGCTGGTGGGGGCCTTGGAATTTGCAGGCTTTGGTCTGTGACCCCAGCAGGCTTGCTGGGGGCCAAGTGGATGGGGAAAATGCTGGGCACATTCCCCTGTGATCCTCTGATCCCACAAAGGTCTCTCCCCATCCCTGCTGATCCCATCACCATGAGTGGGCCCGTCCCGAACACAGTAACTCCTCCTCTCCCCCAGCCCCCCCTCAGGGACTCTGGTACCATCTAGTCTCTAGTTTTCCTCCCCCACTCCCTCCCATGGCTCCAGGACCCACATGGCCAGAGGTGACCTGATGGCAGAGGATCAGGCCAGGGACTTCAGCAGACTTGCCGGGGGCCAAGTCGGAGGGGAAAATGCTGGCTGTATTCCCTTCTGATCCTCCCATCCCCTGAAGGTCTCTCCCCATCCCCATTGATCCCCTTGCTTTGAGTGGGTCCCTTCGGGTGTAGGAACCCCTCCCTAACCCCTGCTCCTTAGGGGCACTGGTCCTGTCTAGCCCTTACTTCTCCCTCCTCCCTCCCCACTACATCCTACACAGTCACTCAGGGATTCCTTCCAGACCCTTAGGTGTCCGAGGTCCCCCACCAGCACCTGGTAAGTGTAGTTGTGAGGAGATGCAAACTCCGTGTCCTCCTACTCTGCCATCTTGAGTCCACTCTGTCAAGAGCTTAGTTATCTTAAATGAGACGGCAAAAGGAGAAATCTGGAGTCAAATGGCTACTTGCCCTGATTATGAATTCAGTTAAAATTCTCCACCAAACTGGAAGAAACCTAAACCAAAGTATTTCTAACATTTTATGAAGCTTCAAGTTGAACCGGAAATAATGAAAGCACATGCCAAAAGGATTGCCATCCAGATCGAGTCTGCTTATTAAAAGAAGGAAATGTACCTACTGTTTACATGAACCTTCAAACCACTTTTAGAGAGACTGAATTAGTTCATACTGTCAGTGTTATTAAAGGAGGAAAAGAGAAAACAGAAAGGCAAGAAACATAGTAATGAAAAAGTAAAAACAAATTAAAAATAGTATGATTTTCTGGTTGCTGGAAGTTAAAATCTTGTTAAAGTAGTCAATCTTGTAACAAATATACATGAAAATCTCTGAATGTTGACAACTTATTATACTGCATGTGAGTTTAAAAAATTAGAATAGATGCTGTTCTCAAGTTTAAAAAAAATTAAAACAACAACAAAAATCTATAATCATATCCCTCTTACTCAAAAGGGAGAAAAACAGATAGAGCCAAAAATAAAGATATACAACAGATATGAAAAGTGCCTCATGTAAGAGATTCTGTTTAGATCTTTTTTTCCCTTGGAGATGATATATTTAATCTTCATGGGAATGAGAATTAAAAAGTTGAGTGTTTCCCTTTATGATCTGGCTGCCTGAGAGCTCAGAGCCAAACTTATGATTCAGTTATAACAGCTGTCATGTATTTCTCCCTGCTTGCTAATTCATATTTATATACTTTATTTACTTTCCCTGGTCCAGAGTGTGAATTTTTTATAGTGTTAACTTAAAAAAAAAAAAAAATTACCCAAGAAACACCCATGGCTCTTGAAGAACACACTAGAAATAAACAAATAAGAATTACCCACAAATCTGTATGTTCCATCACTCAGGACAGCCATCCCATTGCACTGGCCTATAACCTTCTGGATGTGCATGTATGTATGTGTTAACATGTAAATGAGATCATGCTATATATACTGATGTAGATTCTTTGTTTCACTTTTATCATAAGCATGAATCAAAGTCAATAATCACATATGATATATTAATGGCTCTTTTAGCATTCTGATATATGGAGATACCATTCAATCTATCAAGTCATTTCCAAATTTTTGATATTATAAGCAATGCTGAAATATATCCTTCTTGCTAAATCTTTGTAGATGTCCTCATAAATAAGCTTATGATAAATTTCTAGGAATGAAATTCCTGGGTCAAGCATAAACAAATATTTTAGATTTTTAACAATGATCACCGACTGCATTATTCAGATGGTGGCATCAGTTGATACTCTTAAACCAGACAAATATTTTAAAAATACATTTATCTTTACCCCACCAACACTGAGATTGTCTTTTTTTCTAATTTGATAGCTTAAAAATCATATCCTTCAAATGAAAATATCTTAGATAAATATGAAATTTGAAAAAAATTTTTTCTGACCTCACCACTCTCTGTTCAGAATGCAAATCCAACATGCTGTGTCTCCCCTCCCTTTATAATCTTATCCCCAGCCAGCATCTCCTGACCATGTTCTATCTACGAATTATGTAGACTTCCAGGATCTTGAACTTGACCATGCCTCATGTGAGGTACTGAGTTTTCAAATCATGACAATTATTCAGCAGCTCATTTCTAGCCCTTTTCCTTTAGCACCTCCCCCCCACCATCCCTCCCACCTCCCACTCCCCCCCAACACATGGGCCCAAAGCCATCATCTTAACCATTTCATGTCACTTTTCAGTATAATAACATGTTTATAATTCACAATCTGGTAGACCTTAAAGCAAGCTAAACACTCTGGGATTATAAAGCACGACCTGGAATTCTAAGCAGAGAAAAAAGCTCAACAAAATGTATGACCATTTTTTCTTTTTCTTTTTGGCTTGTAGATTTAAATAGTTTTGGAAGGGACTTACCTGTTCTAAAGTTGCAATGTTTTCTATTAGCCACGTTATGGTTTTATTTTCTTTAAGTTTTTAGGTTCTTGTGAAATTTATCCTGGTTTATGATACCTTCCATTTGGTTGTTCAGTTGTCCCAACACATTTTTTCATGCAGTTATATTTTTTATTGAGGTATAGCTTACATATAGTAAAATACACAGACTAAATGTTCCATTCTGTGAAGATATAAAATATTTCCAATATTCCAGAAAGTGTCCTTGTAAATTCAGTCAACTCCCTCCACCCACACACACCAGAGAAAACTACTTTCTGATTTTTTTCATCATAGATTACTTTAGCCTCTAGGTTTTGTTCTAGAACTTAATAAGATTGGAATCATACAGAATATGTTCTTTTAGGATGGTACAGATGATATAGATATAGATATAGACACAGAGACAGAGACACTCCCAGGCAGGATGGGGACAACTCAATTCACTACTGACTCAGGTGGGCTGGAGCTGAGTCAGAGCCCTTAGAATTAGAAAAGAATAAAGCAGTGGATTGTTTCTTGCCCCTGAAAAGTTGTAGGATTTTACTTTCATTTACACCAGTTGTTCTCAAACTTTTCTGCATATTGGATTCATCGAGGAAATTTTAAAAAATACTGATATCTGAGTTTCACCTCCCCCACCCTACCTCCACAGAGATTCTGAGTATCTTTTCAGGTTGCAACTTAGATATTTGGAGTTTAAGAGTATCCTCTGGTGAATGTAATGTACAGCCAAGGTTGAGAAACAGGAATCTGCATGAGAACTTCAAGTGCATTAACATCTTACAAATTTTAAGAGCTTCACATTAAGATTCAGATTTTGATTCAGAAGGTCTGGGGGCCGCTGAGAGCCTGCATTTCAAGCAAACTCTGAGTTGGCTCATGGACTATAGTTTGAGAAGCAAGGGATGTAAATGTTCTTTCTGACAGTTTCCTTAGATTCAAGACTGTCTTTCAACTCCCCTGCAACCCTGAAATTCACCCCAAAGCTCATCCTGATGGAGACAGGAGTGGTTTTCTTAATCACATCTTCTGTGTATCCTCTCCCACGTATTAGAGCTCCTTGGGCCCATATTCTGAACCCTTTTCTTCTCTTGCTTAATAATTTTTGCTTATACTACAACAACTTTTCTACACCAAAAACTCACAAACATTTCTTTAGCTCATATCTTCTTCCTGAGTGCCAGACCGGCATGCCCAACTGCTCCCATGACATTTCCTCCTGAATGTCTCATAGAATTCTTAGCATAACCTTCAAAACTGAAGTCATGATTATCTTTAACAACCAAATATGACCTTCCAAAATCTTTTAAAATTATCTAGATAGATAGCTACATATAGATAGATGATAAATAGATACCGATTGATAGATAGATGATAGATATAGAGATGGGTGATAGATAGATAAATATAGATATAGAAAGAAGAGGGGGGAGAGAGAGAGAACTGCCACCTAGACAATTGTTCATGGAAGAATTTGGACGTCATCCTTCATATCTTATACACCCCTTCCTTCACATCCAGCCACCCATTCCTGTTAATCTGCAAAATATATTTTGACTCTTTTTGCTTCTTTCTGTGTCCACTACCACCAACCTCGCCCAAGCTCTTATCACGTCTTATCTGTGCTGCTGGTCCACTTTTACCCTAGTTCTTCTAAAATATATTTTTTCCAAAACAAGTGTTATTTTCTTAAAATGTAATTCAGATTATGTTCTTATCATGTTTCAAACTGTTGTGTAGTTCTCAGTGCATTTAGAATAAGATTCAAAATCTTACTTAATAATGTGTCTGGTTATCTTAAATGTTTCCAAAAATGATGACAATGTCATATGATTTGAATGTTAACAAGTACTTTGCTGTACGGTAAGGAAGTCATAAGAAGTAGAGGCTGTGAGGAAGGTTCTGTGAATGAAGGTGGGAATACACCCACTGTTAGGATGATGACCAGAAATATTTTTGCTTTTGAGACTTAGATAAAATTGTCTCCACCCTGATGTAGAATTGGTCAATGATAAGGTGTGAATTGCATAAGAAAACCAAAGTCTTTTGGGTAAAAAGGGTTGTATGTAACTCCACATCTCCAAAGATTTGGATACTATCAAGGTAGATTAGGGTTCCCTGTTCCAGAGCTCAATGGCAGAAAGTGAAATAAATGCTCTGAAATTCGGTTACCTTAGAGGAGTACAGGATTACAATCAGCATAAGAACTTGTGGTTTCTTCGAGGCTAAGGACTGACCTTAGCTCAGTGTCAGAGGGCCTTGGGCTGAAAGTCCCCTGGAACACTTGAACTTCCAAGAGCATTGTTGGAGTTTTTAACTACTGGGTCATAATCATGGTAACAAATGGAGGTCACTACAGAGGCTCTTGTCGGGATGGAGACAGGAAAGGGCACTTCAGAAGTGGACAATTGCCATCTGTCAAAGAGCCTTAAAATAATGTTTAATAATGACAGTGTCATGTAGCGGGAGGTAAGAGCAGGCTGTGATGGGCCTTGTATGAGACCAGTTCTCTCTTATCAGGTTTGTGGATGAAACTAAGTTTCTTGTTTTCAGAGAGACATTTAGCTTCTGGTAATGGGGATGGGAAGACATGGAGAGCTTCAGAAGGG
This sequence comes from Lipotes vexillifer, assembly GCF_000442215.2. Taxonomy (NCBI): domain Eukaryota; kingdom Metazoa; phylum Chordata; class Mammalia; order Artiodactyla; family Lipotidae; genus Lipotes; species Lipotes vexillifer. Next base: position 503,753 of record NW_006786248.1, read on the forward strand.
AGACACTGACCTTCCTGCT
>NW_006786248.1:504103-544103 GCF_000442215.2 Lipotes vexillifer
GAACCACTGACCTCCCTGCTGATAGAGCTGGTGGATGGCAGAGGATTCAATGGAGAAAGAAGATGAGGAAGAGGAGGTGAGGGCAAGATGACAATAACTGTACCCTAAGCTCGTGGTTTATATGATAGCAGTTACATTTTGTCACCCTCATTGGAGATCTTTACAAATCCTTATCTAGAATTGACTGAATAAAACTGTATCACTGATGCCACTTTATTCTCTAAGTCATTCGTTTGTTCATTTGTTTAACAAATATGTTTTGAATTTCTCCTGGGAACTAGGTATCCAGAACAATTCTAGGTGCTGAGGTTACAGCCATGAACAAAGTATTCCAAAGCTCCTCCGTTATGGAGGCCACATTCTAGTGGTGGGGCTGTCAGGAACCTGACAATAAACGCAAAAAAATACATCAAATGTGTAGTATGTCAGATAATGAAATGAGCGATGACAGAAAATGCCACAGAAAAGGTAGCCAGGGAGTGTACACTGGGGATAAATTTTAAGGAGGAAGGTTGGGGAAAACCTCTTTGAAAAGGTGATGTCTGAGGAAAGACCAGAAAATGGGGAGGAAGATGGCCATGTGCATACTGGGGGAAGATGGTTCCAGGCTGCAGGCACAGCAAGTGCAAAGTCCCAGTGGGCATTTGCGTCAGAGCTCAAAGACAGCACGGCTGGGTGGATGAGAATGGGAAGGGGAGGCAAAAGGGAGGATGGATCTTTCAGGTCCTTTGAAAGCCACTGCAAGAACACTGACCCTGAGTGATATGGGAAGACAGTGGAGAGTTTTGAAAAGAGAAATGGTGTAATTTGTCTTATTTGTTAACAGGATCATGCTGGCTGCTGTGTGTCGAATCAACTGTAGGGAGGAGGGGAGGAAGTAGGAAAGTCACTTAGGAGAGCATGACACTAGTTGGGGGAGGGATGGAGCTGGCTTGGGGATGGCCAGTGATGTAAGGCAGAGGCCACAGGATTGGTCCCTGGATCGGAGGTGGGGTGTGATAGAAAGTAAAAAATCAGAATGCTTCTAAGGTTTTTAGCCTGACAATTTCCATTAACTGAGATGAATAGGGTGTTGTTAGAGCAAGTTTGTGAAGAAGAACAAGCTGAGGCATATATTAGACATTCACGTGTGGCCCTTGAAGATATAAGACTGAGATTCAAAGGAAGAGAACAAAACTGGAGACATACATTTGAGGGTGAAAGTGGTCAAGGGGTATAGATGTTGTCTAAAGCTGTGAGACCACATGAAATCATCAAGAGAGACACAGAAAGGCCCACGTACCAAGCCTGGAGGCATTTCAACCTTAAGAGACTGCAAAGATGGATAGGAACCGTGGAACGAGAAAATTGGGGCCCATGTGGGTGTCCCGGCAGCCAAGTCAAAAGACATACACTTCTAGGAGGAAGTAGCCATCACTAGGGAAAATGCTGCTGATAAGCCAAGATGAAGACTGAAAATTGACATTGGGTTTAGTTAAATAGGGGTCAAACTGATGCTTGAAGCAATAGCCAAGACCGAGAAGTCTAGTATCAAGGATGGGTATAGACCCTTCCTAGATAGAAGTAAACTGTGAAGAGTTTGGGTTTGGAGGGTTCTTTAAGATGCTCTAAAACCTGGCTCCTCAAAGTATGGTCCACAGACAAGCAGCACTGGCATCACCTGGGAGCTTATTAGAAAAGCAGAATCTCAGAGCTCACCCAGATCTGCTGAATCAGAATCTGCTTTTAGAGCAAGATCTCTGGCCCATCTGTCTGCTTGGCAGAGTTTTAGACACACGGCTATAAAACACCTGGACCAGGATTCCTAACACTCATGGTGATGGTGCTGATGGCATGGACCCTCCTGATGCTGTGTTTCTGCAGCTGGTGTCAGAGCGAGGAGAGGCTGAGGTTCACATAATGGTTGGGGCTGAGTGCTCTTAGGTTTTTAGCAAAGAAGGTAAAATGACACTTTTATGGTTCCTGCAATGTTCATGGTCTCTTCAGACCTGAGCGTCGACTTGTCCACCTCAGTTCAAAGAGTTCACTATGGCTTCTCTATTTTCATGGACGCTGCCTTGCAGTTAACCCCTCTCCATCAGGCACAGAGATTGTAAGCATTCTGCTGACTCCCGCACTTCCACTGCCTGCAGTTACCTAAAGTGGCTTGTCACCTGATCCCTCCCTCCTGTAAGGCCTCTGCCTTCTGACACCTGTGCCCAAGAGGGGGTAGATCTAATTCATTCAATGGATTGTGTCACACACAATGTGCTTGTAAAGGGTTCCATAAAGAAATACATTTGAGGAACAGTGAGAGTGTTTGCCCACTCTTAAAAAGTCAAAACACACATTGAAAGGCTTTGAGAAGATCTGGACTTAGAAAGAAATTAATGAAGCTCAGAATCCTTCCCCTCCCCCATGCAATACCTAGTGCCAATCAGGGTCTTTAAATCCTGGATAACTAAATGTTCTGTGGACGCACCTTCAGTAATAATGAAGTAGTAACATGTTTACCCTTAGAAAACTCCTGCCTTTACCTTCTTATTAACTGTTTGTATGAGTGGTTAAAGTGAGAAAGAGCAACTAAGTAACTCAAATGAATATCTGCACTTATAACATTAAGTGTTCCACAGTTCAAATGAAGACACATTCTTTTATTAGAGCTATTATCACCTAAAAATTTTCTCTGAATCTGCTACTTTAGGGTGAGTATAAAATAAATGCAGTGAAAAATCAAGGAAGAGATTATAAATTAGGACTAGTTTAAATTATTTTTAAAAATGTAGAGTTCCAAGACATGAGCTCACTCCCTCTTGTGAGACTAGAAGGACATGCATTCACTCCCTCTTGTGAGAGCACTGGAATCACAACTAACCGCTGAACAATCATCAACAGGAAGACCACTGGAGCTCACCAAAAATGATACCTCACATCCAAAGACAAAGGAGAAGCCACAGTGAGATGGTAGGAGGGGCATAATCACAATAAAATCAAATCCCATAACCACTGGGTAGGTGACTCACAAACTGGAGAACAATTATACCACAGAAGTCCACCCACTGGAGTGAAAGTTCTAAGCTCCACATCAGTCTTCCCAACCTGGAGGCCTGACAATGGGAGGAGGAATTCCTAGAGAGTCAGACTTTGAAGGCTAGTGGGATTTGACTGCAGAACTTTGACAGGACTGGGGGAAACAGAGACTCCACTCTTGGAGGGCACACACAAAGTAGTGTGTGCATCAGAACCCATGGGGAAGGAGCAGTGACCTCATAGGAGACTGAACCAGACCTACCTGCTAGTGTTGGAGGGTCTCCTGCGGAGGTGGGGGGTGGCTGTGGCTCACCACAGGGACAAGGACACTGGCAGCAGAAGTTCTGGGAAGTACTCCTTGGCATGAGCCCTCCCAGAGTCCACCATTAGCCCCGCCAAAGAGCCCGTATAAGCTCCAGTGTTGGGTCGCCTCAAGCCAAACAACCAACAAGGAGGGAACACAGCCCCACCCATCAGCAGACACGTGGCTTAAAGTTTTACTGAGCTCTGCCCACCACAGCAGCAGCCAGCTCTACCGATCACCACCAGTCCCTCCCATCAGGAAACTTGCACAAAGCCTCTTAGATAGCTTCATCCGCCAGAGGGCAGATAGCAGAAGTAGGAAGAACTACAATGCTGCAGCCTGTGGAACAAAAATCACATTCACAGAAAGATAGACAAAATGAAAAGGCAGAGGACTATGAGGGAACAAGATAAAACCCCAGAAAAGCAACTAAATGAAGTGGAGATAGGCAACCTTCCAGAAAAAGAATTCAGAATAATGACAGTTAAGAGATCCAGGACCTTGGAAAAGAATGGAGGAGAGGGTGTGGGGAAAAGGGAACCCTCTTGCAGTGTTGGTGGGAATGTATACTAATACAGCCACTATGAAGAACAGTATGGAGGTTCCTTAAAAAACTAAAAATAGAATTACCATATGACCCACTTACAGGGCATATACCCTGAGAAAACCATAATTCAAAAAGACACATGCGGGCTTCCCTGGTGGCGTAGTGGTTGGGAGTCCTCCTGCCGGTGCAGGGGATGCGGGTTCGGGCCCCGGTCCGGGAGGATCCCACGTGCTGTGGAGAGGCTGGGCCCGTGAGCCATGGCCGCTGGGCCTGCGCATCCGGAGTCTGTGCTCCGCAACGGGAGAGGCCACAGCAGTGAGAGGCCCGCGTACTGCAAAAACAAACAAACAAAAAAAAACAACAAAAAAAGACACATGCACACCAATGTTCATTGCAACACTATTTACAATAGGTAGATCATGGAAGCAACCTAAATGCCCATTGACAGCCAAATGAATGAAGAAGATATGGTACATATATATAATAGAATATTACTCAGCCATAAAAAGGAACAAAATTGGGTCATTTGTAGAGATGTGGATGGACCTAGAGACTGTCATACAGAGTGAAGTAAGTCAGAAAGAGAAAAACAAATATTGTATATTAACACATATATGTGTAATCTAGAAAAATGGTACAGACGAACCATTTTGCAAGGCAGAAATAGAGACAAAGATGTAGAGAACAAACGTATGGAAACCAAAGGGGAAAAGTGGGGGGGTTGGTGGGATGAACTGGGAGATTGGGATTGACATATATACATATATGACATATATACACTAACATGTATAAAATAGGTAACTAATAAGAACCTGCTATATAAAAAATAAATAAAATAAAATTCAAAAAAAGTAAACAAAAATTTAGTTTTTTACACTATGTGTAGAAAAGCTCATTTTTTGCTGTAGTAATGACATATATTAATACTTTAATAAAGTTTCAAGAATGCTATATGAGAATTCAAAATTCTGAATGCGAATATATATTTGCATTAACTAGAATGATTATACATGTTAATGCAAAGTGAAGAATGAAGAACATTTGTTTAGCTAAAATATGTTTATTACATTCAAGCTATCATCCAAAAAACTTCCATTTTTACATATAAATAAATGCAGAATTTAGGAATTGTAAAAACCAACATTAAAATCTGTGATAAGACCTTTTTTTCTTTTTTCTTTCTCCATCTTAGTTTTAGTCTGAATTACACTTTCCCTCAGTTTGTGTGTGTGTGTGTGTGTGTGTGTGTGTGTGTGTGTGTGTTACAGGGGCCTCTCACTGTGTGGCCTCTCCTGCTGCGGAGCACAGGCTCCGGATGCGCAGGCTCAGCGGCCATGGCTCACGGGCCTAGCCGCTCCGCGGCATGTGGGATCTTCCCAGACCAGGGCACGAACCCGCATCCCCTGCATCAGCAGGCGGACTCTCAACAACTGCGCCACCAGGGAAGCCCCCCCTCAGTTTTATTTATTTTAATTTTGGAAAGAACATGTTACATGAGATCTACTCTCTTAAATGTTAAGTGTACAAGATATTATTGTTGACTCTAGGTACAGAGTTGGACACAGATCTCTAGGGCTCACTCATCTTCTTGCTTGATTGAAACTTCATGCCTTTTACTTAGTAACTCTCCTTTTCCCCCTCCTTTCAGCCTCTGGCAGCCACTGTTCACTCTGATTCTATGAATTTGACTATTTTAGATCCCTCACATAAGTGGAACCATGTAATATCTGTCTTTCTGTGATTGGCTTATATCAGCATAATGCCCTCAATGTTCTTCCATGTTGTTGCCTATTGTGAGTATTACCTTATTTATTTTTTAGGGCTTAATAATGTTCCATCGTATGTATATATCACATTTTTTTCATTCATTGATAAACACTTGGGTTATTTCTACATCTTGGCTACTGTGAAGAGTGCTGCAACAAGTGCTAATACCTATTTGAGATTCTGATTTCAATTCTTTTGGATAAACACCCAGAAGTGGGATTGCTGGATCATATGGTAGTTCTGTTCTTATTTTTTGAGGAACTTCCATACTGTTTTTCATAGTGGCTGCATCAATTTGCATTCCCATGAACAGTGTGCATGCTTTGTAATTTTTAATTGAAAGCTGATGTTTTCTATGTGTGTACATTTTATTCTTGGAAATGAGCATGGCTTTTCTTCTGCTAGGTCTATAATATGGGGTTTTGTGTTTGTCTCTTCAGGAACTGGGCCGGGCTTGAAATTTGTTGTTTCTGTGTTCTTATCAGTACACCATTGCAACTTCTGTGAACCTGACCTTGGTGGTGTGGACTTATCAAGTGCTTCTGCCCCATCTCCAGATGTGACGCCATCTTCTCTTCACATATATTCCTGTCCTTCCCCAGGGGCTGGGCTTCTCTTTTACTCTGTCCCCTCCCACAGTGCAGTTTTCCAAGGGTATCCATTGGTGAGTGTCCTTCATGTTTTGGGTGCCCTAACCCTTCAGATTTTAAGCCTTTTAATCCTTAGGAGAGCTGAATCTCAGCAAGTCTGTTCCTCTGTCACCTGCAATGCAATTCCACAGATCTTAGGTCTTACAATTTGCCCACTCACAGCCATTGTCACCTCTGATCTTTCTCACTACTCCCACCTCTTCTGTGGGCACTTAGTAGATTCCTGGAGGAAAAGCCTCCAAGAGATTAGAAATCCCTAGGTGTGCAGCTCACAGGGGCCTCACACATTCTTACTAGCTCACAGGCTGCCTTCAACAGTTCATTAAAAATGTTTCATTCACTCTCCTGTCTAGATGTTCCCTGGTGTTTAGTGGTGTTTATCCTGGGTAAGTAAATACTTAGGACCTGTTTCTCCTTGCTGGTTCCTGTCCCTCTCTAGATTTTGTGCCAATTTATTTACTCTGTAACCTCATCTTTCTAATAGGTTCAAAAAAAGTCATTAATTTGAGGATTTCCAAGATTTTCCTTGTTACATGGGTGAAAGCAATACTCTTTCCAGCTCTCTATATCTCTGAATTGAAGTCAAATAACTCTGTGTCCTCTTAAACATCAGGTCTGCAATTTAAGTAGTACTGAAGATAACATTTATTTATATTTTCTGATCCTAGGAGCCAACATGTTTATTTGGTAAAGGGCAATCTCATTTCCCCCATTCATTTTGTGCCAAATATTAAATTAAAAAAAGATATCCAGTTAATTACTAAAAATATAATCTACTTAGTAAATCATAATATTGCTGGTCAGTGATTAAGGTAGCATTCAGTTACATTTTCCAAATATATTTTATCCCTACTTAGCAAACTCTAAATACACTATTCTTAAGTGATTCAATAAATGCAAATATTTGATTGAATACTCTTTTTTTCCCCTAGTCCTGTGGTATATGTTGACTTAACAGAAAAACATATTACTGTGACTGTTCAAGAATTATGTTTTTAATTACAAGGAAGCAAACTGCACAGGACCCATACGTCCAGCTTTGCTTATCAAATTTAATCAAAACTTCGCAACTGCACTGGGTCTTATTACAGAATTTAACTGAAATTCTCCTGAGAAAATATTCTTCTTGCAAGGTTGCAAATATTATTTTTGTTTCATTTCCTCTGCAGTTCAATCCAGAAATAGTAGATAATGCAGTAATAATCTATTCTGTAAAGTTTCATAAATCCACTTTCCAGCCTTAGTCTCCTTGGCTCACCCTGAATGGTTAGGGCCAGTCTTTGTAGATGTAACACACACACACACACACACACACACACACACAGAGGCATGTGTGCACTTGCACATGTGCACACACACTCACACTTTGAGGCACATTCCTTGCTTAAGGCCAGTTAACTCCAGTGAAGCTTAGCATCTCAGAGCCTTATTGTAAACAGCTTCCTCCTCTGCCAGAGGCCCCTTTGTCTTGTCACATTAGCAGAGCTATACTGTAACTAATCTTAAACTAGGCACCCCCATCCTCTACTCATCTCCAGCCCAAGCACACCTTTCAAATCTTTTGATTACACAATACCTTGCCTAACCTGTTGGTTCTTTCCATAAATCAAAGAAGTAGAAATGAAGAATAAGTAATTAACAGATGACCAGATCTCTTCCCTAGCTTTCCCGAGCTTCTGTGCGAATAAGATAGCATCTGAAGAAAGATTACAAGTCAACAAGCCTGCACACATTGGGCGATGGTGATGACTGACCCCCTATCTCAGTGATTAACTGAGATTTCTTCCCCTTTCATTCAAAAACTTTCATGGCTGAGCAGAATCTTCGGAGTTGGTTTTGGAGACACTTGAGTCTGCCTTCTCCCCAGATTGCCGGCTTTCTGATTAAATGCAACATTTTCCATTTTTACCAACACTTGCCTCTTGAGTATTGATTTTCGAGCAGTGAGCAGCTGGACCTGAGTTTGGTAACTTTATGGTCAATCCCTAGACCAATGAGATTGGTTCTGATGTTAGTTCTAATCTTCCTTTGAGTCCCACATCTTGGATCATGTTTTTTTGACCCAAGTGGGGCAGAGCTCATTGGGGGCCTCTCTAGGCTTCTGTGGCACCAGGGCATGTTTCTGGGATGCAGGGACCACCTGACACTGTGCTTGTTTCTTTAGGTGGAAAGGTGGACCAGTGTAATAGTAGAAAACCTACTGCTTTAGTGGCCTGTTTCTCTGAGTTGCATCTGCAACTTGGGTTTATGTTCTTCAGTTTTAAGAAGTGGTCACAGCTGCCCCTGGGTATTAAAGGCACTCCCCCAATGCAGGGACTACCCTCTGAATGTCTTGCTGGCATGATCCTAAATTCCCTGCATGGTTAGTCTCCCCGCTTCCCAAGTTAATCAGGACGTTGAATTGCTGCCAAGCTTTTAAACAAATTATTTCCGAGCAAATTGTTTCCTAGCAAATTACTCAACTTCTCCATGCTCAGTTCTCTCTGTAGAATGGGGCTAAGAGTTCCTGACTCATAGGGATGTTATGAGAACTGAACACAAAGCACTTAGAGTGGGGGGCTGGTACATAGCAAGCTCACAATAAATAGCGCTTCTGCTGCTGCTACAATAACTGTGATTACTACCAATTTTTCTCATTGCAAAGGCCCTCAACAATTTCCTCTTGTACTTAAAATTCAACACAAACTCCTGACAGAGGCTGTGAGGCCTGTGCCATCTGCCTCACCTCTCTACCAAACTCATGTCTCTCCTGCACTCCACAGCAGCCCACCTCCAGTTTATCCTTTGGCCCACCATGAGAGTCAGTGAGCCATTGTCTGTCAGCCTCACACCTGCCCTCCTCACTGCTCTCAGTGCTGACCTAGGGCCCTAGGTCACATGTCTGCCTGCCAGCTGCTCCTGGAGGCTGGCCATTAGGGTGCTGGACAGAGGGAATGTGGACTGGGGTCTACGGCTCCCCTGCTTTATGTTCCTGTCAGTGGTGCCTAGACGAAGGCCCTTCACTGTGTCTGCAGCAACTGACCCAGCCTCTAGCCTTTCTGGTGCTGCCAGAACCAGCCTCAAGGCACCTGGGCAAAGGCTCCATCACCAGAACGTCTGGAAGCACCATCCTCATGGGTATGGCCTCACTCCAGCCTGGCCCATTGCTCCCTCCCACCAGCCTCCTCTCTCTGTGCAGCATGAAGCCACTTGTTCTGGGGGACCTCAGCATCCTGGTATGCTTTCTGTGTTTCCCAGACAAGGCCTTTGCTTATGCCACTCCCTTAGTTTGGAGGGTTTTCTCCTCTGTCCCACCTCTTCCACCCCTGCTCCTGGACTGATTGCTGAGTCATCCTTCAGGGACTGGCTTAAAGCTCTCCCTGGCCTCCCCATCTAAAAAGCTCTCACTTCTTTGTACTTAGTGTATCATCCACTAGTTTCATTCCTAGTATTTCTCAAACTTTGTAATTACTATTTACATTCAGTTTAAGCTTTATAAGGGCAGCAACAATATTTCTTCTTCATCTTTAACACAAGTTTAACTTCACGATCAAACAGTGCCTGGAACACAGCAGGTAATCACTAGACATGGCTCTGTAGAGTGGATGCATTCCTACCATCTTGTGACTTGGAGCAATGAAACTCCTTTTCAAGACCTGCCTTTTCATGGCCTATGCCTGTTGTTTCTCCTGGTAAACAAAGAACAAAGTGTGCTGCATTTGTTGTGAATGTTACTTCCTCTGGGTAATTGAAATACAAAATTTTTCGCTACCCAAATATTAAGAATAAACCTTATAAAATTACATGGCATTGTTAAAATGATCCTTTTAGGGAATACAGAGAGGTAATTTTTTCCTTTTGCTCTTTTTAAAATGTGGATAATATCAATAAAGCAGTTAACCTCCCACATTATATCAATCAATTTTGGCAAGCATACCCACCAGGGTCCATGGAAAACTGCATTACACTGAATCGTGTTTTTTATCATGGTCCCACTGTGCCCCAAGCGTTTCTCTAAGGAGCAAGAAGTTAGGGAGAGATATTTTAATCCATGGCCTCAGTGCTGATGGATTCATCTGTGCTCTTTGACATTTCCTGTTTTTAAATTCAGAGAATTTCCCTTTATAATATTTGCCTTCATTATGAAGCTTGGCTTCACAGGCCACAAGTCTGATTTTCATCTCATAATATTACTTATTTCCTGTTAGACTATTTTTATGTAAACCACATTGTAGGCAACCTGCTCTGAGAGACAACTAAGTATGGAAGATTGTGGAGTCAACCAAATGGGCAGAATGGCCACACTGAAAACTGTTTCTCACACTAGAGGAGATGCTGTGAACAGCCTGAGTAGGTCCGTGATGCTCACTTTTGTCTAGTGGGGTGGAGGTAGACAGCCTGACAATCTATGGCTCTATTACCCATAAGAGTCCGGGTACCTATGACTGATCTTAGATTTTTCTTCTCCCCACACCTTTCCATTTCTGCTTTCTTGATCCTTTCATCTTAAGATATCTCAACAAATCTCATTTGTATGATGGTTCAAATACCCCTCAAATGTTAATTACTCCCAAACATACATCTCTAATCCTATAATTTGTCTCTTCCTTTCTGGCCATTCTCTTACCTGGAGTACTGCCGTGCCCTCACAGTCTCCTGCTCCAAGGACTCACCTGAGATGCACCTCCTCTGTGGTACTCGCGTCACCTGTCAATCCACGTGCTGTTCACTCCACTCTGCCTCATGTGTGATGGGTCATTGAGGCAGGTCCTCAAACATTTCCAGCTTTCTCCTCTCTGGGCCCAGGATTATGACTGCTTTTCCTTGGCCTGTTGGAGATTGGGGAAGCCAATAGAAGGCTTCATTTCCTGTGTGGGACACTAGGACTCTGCCTGTGTACAGCACTGAGCTACACTTGAGATGATAGTTGCTCTGTCAACTGGAGGGCTTATGAACACCTGAGTTCCCACCAACTAGGGATGGACGGGGAGCATTTGTGAGAAAGAAACCTTTGCTGCTTTAATAAACTAGATTTGAAGGTTGTTTATTACCTCAACGCATCATGGCTTAGCCTGTATTAGACTCACTTATGTAAATGAGCTTCACCTGTTCCAAAGTCCATGTAATTTAACGACAGCCATCAGCCTCTACATTTTAAACCACACACAAGGTCATTTCACCCAGCAGATGCTCAAACAACATTCTTTGAATTGATATATATTCAATAAAACCACACCTAGAAGTAAAGAAAAATGTGTGTGCTGTTGATTGAAAAAAATACACAACCTAGGAGTTGAGAATTATGTTTTATTTGGCAAAATTTCTGAAGACTTCAAGCCCAGGAGACAGCCTCTCAGATAGCTCTGAGTGACAGCTCCAAAGAGGTAAGGGAGGAGCCAGGACATATAGAAGTTTTGCAACCAAAACCAGGTAGTCAGAACATCAAACATTACAGTTAATTAAAGAAAACCAGACATCTCAAGTTAAGGAGTTTAGTGCTTTGCTATGTATAGGAAGATGCAAGCATCTGGGCTCATTGAAATCATCCCTCTGATATGCACCTCAGCTCTCTGGGGTCAGTATCCTGTGCTTTCCCATCCTGAGTCCCCTCAGCATGCACCATTGGGCTGGAGTGGCTGATGGCCACAACATCTTTTTTTTTTTTTTTTTTTTTTTTTCCTTGCGTTATGCGGGCCTCTCACTGTTGTGGCCTCTCCCATTTGCGGAGCACAGGCTCCGGACGCGCAGGCTCAGTGGCCATGGCTCACGGGCCCAGCCGCTCCGCGGCATGTGGGATCTTCCCGAAACGGGGCACGAACCCGCGTCTCCTGCATCGGCAGGCGGACTCTCAAGCACTGCGCCACCAGGGAAGCCCCACAACATCTTTTGTGTACTCATGTGGCAGGCAACATTTTTCATCCATGGGTGTGTTTTTAAGGAGGTGGAAAATTTTCCTTTCTAACTGCTGAAATGAAACATGCTGTATGGATACACTGGTTACTTTTGGCAATGTTCAAGATGTAACTAAGTAAATGTGATATTGGGTATATTTTCAAAAATGAAAATTAAATTGTTCTGATTTTACAAAAGCAGAGCTTTTATTTTCCTGACACAGCTATTTCTCAGGACAATAAAAAATAATTGCTTTATCATATTAAGTGATTGTTTGGCTTTTAAAAAGGGACAGTTATCATTTATTAAAACCTCTTATAAACTCAGCACTGAATTAGCAGAGTCAAGTTTTGAAAACAATAATATCTAGGAAGTGAACAGCAATTTTCACCCAAGGAAATCAAAGCTTCTGTTCAGAATGAGTTTATGTCCTGGTATGTTATGTTCCATGATGCTGGGATGTGAAAACTCAACCATATCCAATTGAACCAGGAAAGATGCAAGTCTTCTGTAGGATAGGGTTTGGCCCAACACAGGCTGGATAGAATCATAGAGGGGATTCCTTGCACAGAAATGCTCCCTGGAAGAGAGATCTGATAGTCAGACCAATGGAATTCCTGTTAGAATGAGATGGCCAGGGTACCTATCAGGTTGTCAATTCTTTTGGATTTTCGGTGTATAAATCTATTCCATGGAAACTCAATGTCAAGGCAGAGGAAGCAAGCATCAAAAGTCATTATACAGTCATAGAGTGAGAATGGGGAATATAAAATGAAGTCAAGAGCTTGCAACTGATTAGAAAGCAGTTCTCTGTTTTGCTCTTGTATCTCCTTTTGTTTCCTGATAGCCTGCCAAGGCATGCCCCAGGCATCTTAGAAAGAAAAGACTATTTCTTACCCTGCAAGAATATGAAAAGTAGGATCCTTATTTTCAATACCACAGTATGCCTTCATAAATGCAAAATCATTTGAAAGAGACTAAGTACAACTTGTGACATAATAAATACATCTTTGGTCTCCATCCCCAGTTCCTGACACGGAGTTCCTAAATCTCTTGGAATTTTCTGAGTGATAGGAGTGTCTTTTGTTCCAGTGAGGAGACTCTTGCTGGACTCCTGGAGGGCTTCAGAATGGGTACTGGTCACCAGAAAGACCAAGCCATGATTAGGAGCTTGGAACTTCCAGTCTCACCTCCCATCCTCTGAAGAGGGGAGTGGGGGTGGGGGGGTAGGAAGGTGGGGGGTGGAGATTGACTCAATAACTTATCATGTCTACCTGATGAAGGGTCCATAAAAATCCCTAAACTACAGAGTTCCAGGAGCTCCAGGTCAGTGAATATATCCAGATGCTGGGAGGATGACCCAACCCAGCTCCATGGGAGTGAAGTTCCTGTGCTAGGAACACGTCAGGGCTGGACTCCATGTATTTCTTCATCTGATTGTTCAGCCATATCCTTTATAATAAACCAGTAAACATAAGTTTTCCCTGAGTTTTGTGAGCCATATAACAAATTATCAAATTTGGGGAGGGCGTTGTGGAAACCTACAGTTTATAAAAAGTTGGTCAGAAGCACAGGTGACATCTAGGATTTGCAACTGGAGACTGAAGTGTGGGCATCTTGTGGAGCTGAGCCCTTAACCTGTGGGGTCTGCACTAAGTCCAGGGAGTATGTGCCAGGACCGAACTGTAGGACACCCAGCTAGTGTCTGAAGTGTGGGAAAACTGCATGCACATCTGTTGTCAGAAGTGTAGTGAGTGGAGGAAGCAAGTTTCCTTCTACAACGCTAAGAAATTAAAAAAAGAATCATAAAAGCTGAGCTATTTTGACATCACGCAACCTCAGATTTTCTTCTGATTTAGGAAATATAAGTGACCATTTTCCTGAAATGGCTTTTTTTTTTTTTTGAAAGGAGCAGTAGTAGTATCCCTGGAGTAATGCAGATATCAACTGTGATTTAATTTTGAGATCTTTCACAGTTGTTATCACATTTGGAAATCTATGGCTGTGTTTTACTCCACTATTCAGACTTCTCTCTTTATTTATTGATCACTAAGGGCATTCCAGATGGTTGGTGGGGGAGAGACCTCAAAGCCCGATCAGATGATGTCTCTATTAACTCTTCCAACAAATTCTGTGACTACTGGAGACTTTAATTTGCTGAGTTTTCTTCAGATACAGCAACTGTGTGTGTAGATTAAATGACTAAACGTTTGTTTTTGTTTTTTAACCCTCCCAGGGGGAAGAAAACATTACAAACTAAAATCTTAATGGAAAATATTATGATTTTTACTAATACCAAATTGTAAAACAAGTTTATGATATTTATTTGCCTTGGTTCACAATTCCTCATTTTATTCCTAGAGCAATAGAAGCAAGACATCACCTAAATCTTATAATTATGATCATGGCCAGGTTTAAAAATAATCTAGATTTTGAAGTGTTTGCTAAGTTTAACCATGGATATAAGTTGCAAATTGATATAATACCTTATTTAAAATATGTGCTGATTTTGTGGATTTATTGTGGGTTTATACATTATAGTTCAAATATGTTTTTTAAGACATAGCCTGAAAAATGGCTGTCAATATGCTTTAGACCTTAGACAATCTGAAAAAATTTGAGGTGAGAAAGAGGTCAAGACACATATATGTTCTTTCCATCTTAACTGAAGGCAAGATCCTGAGCAATGCTGTGATGTTATTCACCAGATGTTCTGTCTTCTATGTTCCTAATGACTTCATCCTACCCTCCCACCATCCACTTCCTCTACTTAATGGGATTGCGTCTTCAGTTTTCAGTGCAAGAGCTGAAGGGAAGGAGGAGGATGCTCTGAGTTGGCCACATCCAGCAGACTGGGGCCTCCTGGGCCAGGTCACTGCCGTTCCTGCCCCCTGACTGTCTGGCCTCCGTTGGGGTTTTCCACACCTCAGCACTAGTTACTAGCTTCCCTAGCTTCTGGCGGTGCACTCAAAGCTGAGTAAACTCATGTGTGTTTGCCAAGTGACTGCCTGAATTTTTAAAAATTGAAAAAATAATACTGAGTCTTATAGGCTAGAAGAAGATACCTAGGGTTACAAAACTTTTAAAATGTATATAGTAATACAATGTCCATGGAAAAAAATAACAAACCATTCTATTTACCACTGGTATATTTACCCACATGCACAGAAAATGATTTTAGAATTTTGGAAGGCACTTTATATTTTCCTTGTTGTTTCCTCAGTTTCCTATTGGCTCTTGAATACTATGGAGCTGTGAAAACTTCTGTATATGTTTTGCATTGTTGCCATGAGAAATTACTGCAAACATAGTAGCTTGAAACAACACAGATTTATTGTCTTATAGGTCTGTAGGTCAGAAGTTAAACATGGTCTCACTGGGCTAAGATCAAGGTCTCAGTTAAAGTCAAGGCAAGGAAATGGATTTCCTTCTTCTCCAGCTTCCTGAGGCCACCCTCATGGCCCTTCCTTCATCTAGAAAGCCAGCAACACAGCATCTTTCTGACTCTTCTTATGTTGTCATATCTCTCTGACCAGCTGGGAAAAGTTCTCTGCTTTTTTTTTTTTTTTTTTCTTGCGTTATGCGGGCCTCTCACTGTTGTGGCCTCTCCCATTTGCGGAGCACAGGCTCCGGACGCGCAGGCTCAGCGGCCATGGCTCACGGGCCCAGCCGCTCCGCGGCATGTGGGATCCTCCCGAAACGGGGCACGAACCCGCGTCTCCTGCATCGGCAGGCGGACTCTCAAGCACTGCGCCACCAGGGAAGCCCAAGTTCTCTGCTTTTAAGAACTCATGTGATTAGACTGGACCCCCCAGGACCACCTCCCCATCTCAAGAACCTTAACTTATCCGCACCTGCAAAATCCCTTGACAGGCAACATAGTCACAGGTTCAGGGGATCAGGACGAGGACTTCTTTGGTGGGAAGCATTATTCTACAGACCACAGCTCCTTACATGTGGGCCCTGCTGGGGAATGCCTGGATTAGATTCCCCAAAAGGGAAGGTGATAAATGGGTTTAGTCTGAGGAGTGGGGGAAAGAAAAGCTGAGAACCAGAAAATGGCCGATTTCCTCTGAAAGTGTTGTTTAGTGACTCCTGGGCAAAATCATCTGGCTTGATTTGTGGCGCATCACACAAGATTAGGATTTGCACTGAGATCCTTTGAAATCTGTTTTTACACCACCAGGTCCCCAGATTGACATGATATTTCTGGCAAAAACAGAAATGAAGCTTAGACCACTGTCCTTCTTTGTTTGCATGTCTGGGGAAAGTGTGGTCCACGACAGAGATGCGTGGAAGTGGGCACATTTGCCCAGCTTTGGGTTTTGCTATCATAAGCAGATGCAGCCTCCCTAAATACACCAGCATTAAACAGCCTGGATGCTGCAGGGACCCTGAGTGTTCAATTCAATCTTTGTGTTATTCCTTGATTTAAAACTCTTTTCTTCCTTTTTACTACATTTTCTTTCTTTCAACTGTGATTATTGGTTGAACAGAGGGAATTTACTTAATTTTCTTAATTATAAAAGAATGTCTTCCAGATTTTAATAGCTTTTAAAAAGTAGATGTGGGGCTTCCCTGGTGGCGCAGTGGTTGAGAATCTGCCTGCTAATGCAGGGGACACGGGTTCGAGCCCTGGTCTGGGAGGATCCCACATGCCGCGGAGCAACTAGGCCCGTGAGCCACAACTACTGAGCCTGCGTGTCTGGAGCCTGTGCTCTGCAACAAGAGAGGCCGTGATAGTGAGAGGCTCGTGCACAGCGATGAAGAGTGGCCCTGCTTGCCACAACTAGAGATAGCCCTCACGTGGAAATGAAGACCCAACACAGCAAAAATAAATTAATAAACTCCTACACCCAACATTTTCAAAAAAAAAAAAAAAGTAGATGTGTCATGTGAAAAAATATGTCTTTGATATGTGTATTGCACTGGAATGTAATTCTGTACATTTTGAGATACTTCTATACAGACTGTAACCTGTTATATATTACATTGCAATAAAATTGCCTTATTATTTTCACATTTTATTATTCCTTTTACACAAAACAAAGGTACTGAATGTACTGTGAGATTCTGAGGGTGTTTTTTACTGCAGTTTTGCAAAGATTTAGTTGCATATTCATAACCATTGGTGACATGGTGCCAAGCGCTGAAACAATTCTTCAGTGAATTCTTTGCATGACACTTCAGGGGAAACGATAAAAGTGCTGAAGCTGGGCTCTGTTTTAAGATCTTTGGCTGATGATTGTTAGAACTGAATAAAGGAACATTGCATAGCTACAGAAAGGTTCAAGAAGAGGAGAAACAAAGCATAGATGATTTTTTAAAATTATAAATTTATTTATTTATTTATTTATTTATTTATTTATTTATTTATTTATTTATTTATTTATGGCTGCATTGGGTCTTCATCGCTGCATGTGGGCTTTCTCCAGTTGTGGCAAGTAAGGGTTACTCTTCGTTGCAGTGTGCAGGCTTCTTATTGCAGGGACTCCTCTTGTTGCAGAGCACAGGCTCTAGGTGCATGGGTTTCAGCAGTTGTGGTGTGTGGGCTCAGTAGCTGTGGCTCACAGGCTCTAGAGTGCAAGCTCAGTAGTTGTGGTTCACGGGCTTAGTTGCTCTGATGTATGTGGGATCTTCCTGGACCAGGGATCGAACCTGTGTCCCTGCATTGACAGGCAGATTCTTAACCACTGTGCCACCAGGGAAGTCCCAGCATAGATGATTAGTTAGAAGAAAAAATTAATGTAGAGTATGGCCCACACTGTATTTCATAAATATTGAATATTGGATTATTGAAATCGTTCTAGTTCTAGAATAACTGCTCCAACTTATGTTTAAAAAGGTAGTGTTTGTACCTATTTCTTGATAGTTAATACACAATCCCTAAAGATCTTATCTATTAAGTAATATATGAAAAACAAAAGCCATCTTGTTGAAATATTATTCCAACTGATGAAAAAATGATAAGCAGAACTTCTTGCCTCAGAAGAAACTGAGGCAAATGAATTCAAATGTCTTACCCAAGTTCTCACACCTGGTAGTGCTAACCAGAAATCTAGTCTTCTCATTTCTTTCCCTGAGATTTTTCTAGTGCGCTGTGTTGAAGCTCATGGAAACATGCTCTTTGTTATGCAATAATCCCTGTTGCAATATGAATTCACTTATCACAGTGAAGAGCAATGACAAGGAGAAATTCAGTACCCAAGGTTTAATCAGTTTCTCCTTTGCATATTTGTTCAAACAAATCTCCTGTTCTAAGGAACAGGAGAAATGACTTGATTCAGACAAGAACTTTTTAAAAGACAAGCTTATTCTTTGAGTTAGGGTCAATATCTTCTAAGAAGCTGAAAAAAAAAGACCTTGGAGGCTTGCTTCTCAGCAGAAGCTCATGATTTCCATCTCTAGGAGAAAGGGAAGAGACAAAGGAAAAATCAGCTCATAGTGGTGTTTTTAAAAATTACCAATTTGATTGAGGTATAAATGCCATATAATATATTACTTATATTTAAAGGTAAAATTTGAAGAGTTTTAACATATGTATGGACTCATAAAACCATATCCTCAATCCAGACAGTGAATATCCTCATTGGGCCCTACACACCTCCTTCTCATCAACCTCGTCCTGACACCCCCTCCAACCTCCAGGCCCCAGGCAGCTGCTGCTTCCTGTCACTATAGATTATTTTGCAGTTTTTAGAATTTTATGTAAATGGAATCATAATCTTTGCAATACTTTTTGTCTGGCTTCTTTCACTCAGTATAGCTATTCTGAGATTCATCCATGTTGTGGCATATACCAAGACTTCATTCCTTGTTATTGCTGAGTAGTATTCCATTGTATCCATATATCAGTGTATCCATTCACCTGTTAATAGATTTTTGGGTTGTTTCCATCTGGGGGCTTGAAAATAGATCTACTATGAACATTTGTGTCCAAGTCTTTGTATGGCCATATTCTTCCATTTCTCCACTCCACCTGGAGTGGAATGGCTGGGACATATGGTAGATGTTTGTTCAACATTTTAAGACACTACCAAACTGTTTTCCAAGGAAAATTAAATTCAGGGAGTAAAAATGTATAAAAGTAATCCAAGGGCCCAAGAGACCTACTCAGAACTTGAGCAATACTTTTCTTGTTCATTTAGTGAAGTAGCAGTACATGAGTTCTACCTTCTCTATATCACTACCAGCACTTGGCAATAGTCAGTCTTAATTTTCAGATGTTTTATTGGTGTGTAGTGATATCTTACTGTGGTTTTAATTTGCATTTCCCTAGTGACTATTGACATTAAACATCTTTTCAGGTGCTTATTTGCCATCCATATAGTTTTAACTGTTTTATTATGGTATAATTCAGATAGCATACAATTCACACATTTAAACCGTACTGTTTTTAGTACATTCAAAGATATGTACAGCTATCACCACAGTCAACTTTAGATAGAACATTTTCATCACCTCAGAAAGAAACCCCATATCTTTACCTATCATCTCTCAACTCTTTCCACACCCCACCTGCAGCTCTAAGCAACCACTAATCTATTTTCTCTATATATAGATTTTCGTATTGTTATGAATGGAATTGCACAATTTGTGGCCTTTTGTGACTGGCTTCTTTCACTGTGCATAATGTTTTCAAGGTCTCTCTATTTTGTGGCATCTATCTGTACTTTATTTATTTATTTATTTATTTATTTATTTCTGGTGCGCAGGCCTCTCACTGTTGTGGCCTCTCCCATTGCAGAGCACAGGCTCCGGACACACAGGCTCAGCGGCCATGGCTCACGGGCCCAGCCGCTCCACGGCATGTGGGATCTTCCCGGACCAGGGCACGAACCCGTGTCTCCTGCATCGGCAGGCAGACTCTCAACAACTGTGTCACCAGGGAAGCCCTGTACTTTATTTTTATACTGAATAATGCTCTATAATAATGATATACCACATTTTGTTTATCCATTCATCAGCCGATAGACATTTGAGTTGTTTCCACTTTTTGTTTTTTATGAATAAAGCTGGTGTAAACATTCATGTACAAGTTGTTATGTGAACATATGTGCTCATTTCTCTTGGTTATATAGGAGTGGAATTACTGAGTGATATGATAATTATGTTTAATCATTTGAGGACCTTTCATACTGCTTTCCAAAGTGGCTGCATGATTTTGCATTCTCACCAGCACATATTAAGAGTGTTCCAACTTTTCCACATCTTCTCCAACACTTGTTGTTATCCGATTTTTAACTCTAGCCATCCTAGTGGGTGTGGAGTGATATCTCATTGTGGTTTTGATTTGCATTGCCCTGATGACTAATGATGTCAAACAACTTTTCCTGTGCTTACTGGTCATTTGTATATCTTCTTGGAGAAACATTTATTTAGATTTATTGCCCATTTTTAATTGGGTTATTTTTCTTTATATTGTTGAGGTATAAGAATTCTTTGTATTTTTTAAATGTAAGTACTTGATTAGGTAAATGGTTTGCAAATATTGTCTCCCATTCTGTAGTTTTCCTCTTTATTTTCTTTTAAGTGTCCTCTTAGGCAAAAAAAATTTAAATTTTGATGAAGTCTTGTTTTTTTTTTCTTTTGTTCCTTGTACTTTTGGTGTTATACCTAAGAATCCATTGTCATACCCAAGCACGTAAAGATTTACTCTTGTTTTCTTTTAAGAGCTTTATACCTCTAGCTCATATTTTGGTCACTGATCCATTTTGAGTTAATTTTGAATATCGTATGAAGTGAGGAAACAAATTCATTCTTTTGCATGTGATTATCCAGTTTTTCCAGCACCATTTGTTGAAAGACTGTACTTTTCCCTTTGAATGATCTTGGCATCCTGGTCAAAATCAGCTGACCGTAGATGTATAGACAGTTGATAATGTTTTAAAAAAAGAAAAAATAAATAACCCTAGCATTGAGGAAACTAAAAAGGTTTGCAATGAAATTTATTTCAAATTTGGATTAAAGGTTTAGTTGGATTTATAACTGATCATCAGTCAGTCAGAACACATTTTATCCATGTTTATGCTGTTCTATGGCAGGCACTTAAACAGTTCTGATAAACTGCTTTATTTGTGTGGAATAACTGAGTGTGAAAGTTTGCTAAAATTAGTATTGCCTAGTAGGTACTGAATCTGGAGGCAAACTTTTCTCTGGGGATAATATTAAGCCATAACTAAAGTGGCAACTGAGGATTGATTAATAGGTCCAAACTTCCATTTTAACAAGCCAATGGAACTAATTCTGCAGTTGGAGATAGTTGTATTTGGAATCTGATTGGATCAGACTCAGCTGGAAAAAAAAAGTTACTCCAAATTAATTTTGGATTATACAAGACAGAAGCTTATTTCTCCTTCACATGAATGTAACTGAGGTTAGTAGTCCTGTACTAACATAGCCATTGGAGTCCTGGATTCCTTCTAGTTCACCACTCCACCATCCTCTGGGAAATGCTATCATCTTCAGCACTCCAAAATGGTGACTCACACTACAGCCATCACATATGTATTCCAGATAGCAAGTTCTAGAATGAAACATAGAGGAAGTGGGCAAAGGGTGCTCATCACATGCCATGAAGGAGGTTTTTTGGAAGCCATTTTCCCCCTGTTCTCATACATTTCAATCAATAAGTATCTATCACAGAGCTAACTATGGGCTATGCTACACGGTAAGGAAGGCTGGGAAGTGTAGTTTTTATCTGGTGGCTTTACGGAAATGAGTTTTTTTTACTAGGGATATTAGGATGGGCAACCACAGTGATATGCTGGATGTAGGCCAGTGCAACCCTAGCTTCAGGCAGTAATTTTAAAACAATAATAAAATTAAAAGTTATGCTGTTTTTATGCCAGTAAATCTAAATAGCATCAGAACTAAATTACTTCTCTCTGAAAACATCTTTTGACAATATATTATCTAAACCAGGGTTTCTCAACCTTGGCACTATTGACATTTTTTCTTGTGGGAGAGTGCGGCTGTCCTGAGTATTGTAGGATGTCTAGTGGTATCTACCCACTCGTTGTCTGCAGACCAACTCCCACCCTGTTGTGGCACCAGAGATATTTCAAACATTGCCAAAACTTCTTTGAGGGGCAAAATCACACCCCAATGAGAACCCCCGGTCTCAACATTTGCTGCCATTTTGATGACTAGTAACTTTTTCTTTTGTTCAAAAATATATTAATGTAATTAAGATGTATTTTTAAAAATTTTATTTGTTTACTGCCAAGATTATATATATGAGGTTCAATATTAGGGCATTTTCACTGTCTGCATTTCCTTTCTGGCCATTATTTTTAGGAATTTCATTTCATGATTATTTCTAAAAATAATTTTGTCATACAGAGTTGGAGGCTTTTAGAAAATACCCACCTGGCTGTGGACTTACCCCTGTGGCTCTGGGCAGCCAGTGCACTCTGCCATCACTGGGTCCAAACAAACTAACTCTGAAAATAATAGAAGTCATCTTAAAAATGGGAGTCCTGGGATAAATTTCTTGCTAAAAATAACTCATTTGAAAATGACTAATGACATTTCAAACACTGCAGGATCCAGACAATGGGCGAGAGGCCCCCAAGGGCACCACCATTCTGGCCAGTTGATGGTCAGTGGCTGAAATCTGGAAGAAGGCAAGTGACAGAATGATGAGAACCACCTTATTTTGCATCAGAAAATCTCAACTGCAATATTTCCAAGGAATGCTGAGACTAGGAAATGTGAACTTATTTGAAGAGAGGAAATCTGTGCTCCCTCACTTCACCCATAAAGCCTTGCCTGACACTCTGTTGAAAGTTGAGGGAGTTTCCTCTCAATGACGTATTAAATGAATGCAGAAATTTCCAGCAGTCTGACCACTCTGTGCGTTTTCATTTCCACAGGATGAGTTAATGAGAACCTAATGAACAATTCATGCGTTTCTCCATATAACAGGGTAGAAAG
This sequence comes from Lipotes vexillifer, assembly GCF_000442215.2. Classification (NCBI taxonomy): domain Eukaryota; kingdom Metazoa; phylum Chordata; class Mammalia; order Artiodactyla; family Lipotidae; genus Lipotes; species Lipotes vexillifer. The sequence goes on from NW_006786248.1 coordinate 527,190, forward strand.
AGTTTAAGTGGGATTTTGCTGAAATAGACATGCACATGCAAGAAGCCTGGATTAGAGAAACAACGTATATTTGTACCAACACAAAACAGAACTACACTGACCTATATTTATTTTTTAAATCTGCATTAGAGGTCTTTGGAAGATTTTGATTTCAGAAGTCAGTCTCAAGTTTGGAAAATACCAATCTAAATGTGTTTTGCATTGACTACCAAACCACAGACTTGTCTTCTTTCCCCCATTGATTTAATCCTGGAGTTGGACAATCAGTGCAGTTTTAGATGATTGTGAAAAGTGATCAATAAAAACAGAGACTTTGATGCTAAATCTTTCTTAAATAGGCCTCTCCCTCTCCTCCCCCAAGTTTATTTGATGTCCTACTCTGTTGGTAACCATTAGTGTTATCAGGACACGGTTATTTTCTGCAGAGTTAAGATGATGAATCTATTACTGATAGGGATAGAGTAGGATAATTAAATAATCAGTTTAGAAATTCCAGCAGGGGATTAAAGACAGAAAGGGAATTTTAAGGGAGTTTGGGGGACTGTTGTAAGCTAATGACCACTCAAGAAAAGAATCCATTAACCTAGCAACAATCTATACTACCTTGAAGGAAGACCAGGTGTCCAAGTGCCAGGCATACTCAAGCCACACACCCGGATAGTTAAAATACAAGACAATAGATACGGGGTCTGAATCTTGTTATATGAAGTCAGGGAGTTAATAGTCTTTGAAGAATAACATTTCTGCATGTAACCAAGGCAGAAATATAGGTGAAAGGGGACATTTTACTGAAACCTGAGATGAATTACCACATTTTAGTATATGTTACCACCCTTTGCTAATATACATATGAGTTAAACAGTGTCATGACAGTCCCAGTTAAACCATATAAGGCCAAAGGAGGAACTAATGATGCAAGCCTTGATGTCAGCCCAAGAATGAGAAGAAGGTTGTCTACTCCTCCTCCCCACTTTTCTTTTATTTATAAAAATAAAGCCCTCCCCCTCTCAGTCCTTGGGGCAGAGGCTTCTCACCTGCCCATTTGCATTTCTCACAAGTGTCTTATGCTAATAAACTCATTCTTCTCCTGCCAGTTTTCCTCTCTCTGAATTTTTCTGCGCCAGACAAAAGAACCTGAGCTTCAGTAAGTCCTGACCCCAGGTGAGTAGTTTCAATTAAAAGGCAGTGGGTTCGAGTCCTCTTCTAGGTCAGGGATTGTGGGTTCAAGTCCCAATCTGAGGTGCAGGTGGATTCAAGTCCCAGTCCATGGGTTTGGGTCCCAGTCTGAGTTTTGGCTAGGTTTAAGTACCACCTGAGAGAGAAGGAGCCCAATTTCATTACAGGTGGTGTCACTTGCTAGTGTATTCATGGGACATACAGATAGACAGAGAGACAAGCTCAGCACATAAATACTACTGTAGACCTCTGTAATAAGAGAAACAGAGCCAGTGTGAGCCAAAGATGCCAAACAATCCATGCATCATAAACAATATTTATCTACATCCCCTTGGGATTGCAAATTAGTACCACCCTTCTAAGGTAGATTTTCCCAATACCCAGAAACATATGCACACACATTTACCGGTAATTTATCAATCCCACCACTAGGAATCTATTCCAAAGACACGGGCAAATGATACAGAAAAATTTTGCATAAGGCTATTTGCTGCAGCATTATTTATAAACTGAAAACTAAAAATAACAAAATATACACCAACAGGGGACGCTTTGAATAAACTACAATACAGCCACACAGTAGAGTACCACACTGTTTATGACAGGCTGAAAATCATCCATGCTCCCCACCCCCACCCAAAAAATATCTACACCATATTCCCTGGAACCTGTGCAGGTTACCTTATAAAGCACACACACACACACACACACACACACACACACACACACACACACAAAGTGGGGGGGGGTCTTTGCAGATGTGATTGAATTAAGGATCTTGTGATGGGAATTATCTGGATGGACCCTAAATGCAGCCTTTTAGGAAAGAGGTCCAGGGACATTTGACACACACAGAGGAGAAGGCAATGAGATGGTGTAACAGAAAGATTTGAAGATTCTGGCCTTGAAGACTGGAGTGATGTGGCCACAAGCCAAGGAAGATGGCAGCTACCAGCAGCAGAAGAGTCAAGGGACACATTCTCTCTCCAAGCTTCCAGAGGGAGCACAGACCTGCTAATACCTTAATTTTGGCCCAGTGATTCTGATTTCTGACTTCTGGTCTACAAGAGAATAAATTTCTGCTTTTGTAAGCCATCATGTTTATAGTAATTTGTTACAGTGGGGACAGGAAACTAATATAATATATAGTTGAAACAAAGAATGAGAAGCATATTGCTGTGTATTGATTCCCTAGTATACAAAGTTGGCAAACTTTTCCCATAATGAGCCATATAGTTAACAATATTTTTGGCTTTGCATGCTTTACCATCCCTGTTGCAACTACTCAACTCTGCTATTGCAGCCACCAGCAGTATGTAAATAAATGAGTGTGTCTGTGTTCCAATAAAACTTTATTTACAAAAATAGGTAATAAGCCAGATTTGGACTGCAGGCCATGTATAGTTTGCAAGCCCAAAATTAAGTGGAAAAAAGAAAGCACAATATGCTACCATTTATCTAAGGAAGGGAATATGAATAAATATAGAAAACACTGGAAAGAAAACTAAAATATATTTTAAGTGGTTATAACATATTAGAGAAGGAAGAGAATAGGGTGGAGGGAGTGGTGACAGAAACTAGACTTCTTTAAATGTACTTTAGTTTATGCCTGTGACTTTGTAATCCTAAAAATATTTTATGTAAACATAAATCAAAATTAAATTTAAAAAGCAGTACCCATACACTGAAGGCAAAAGGAAGCAAATGGATCTGTGTCCCATTGGTGACATAACTATACAGAGACTCCAAAATACAGTTGTTTGACTATACATTCATGTGGGAAATATTCCTAAGACAAAAAAAAAAAAAGAAAGAAAGCAAAAAACAGCTTGAAATGTTTTCATTAATAATGTTTCTGCTGATGTTTTAGTTATTCTAAGACTGGTAATATAACTGAGCAGGACCCTATGGAGCCTTCCCAGAACAGGACTCCCCCACCCCTTCATGTCCTCCACCTGCCTTTTGTTTGTAGAAAAACTTTAGTCAAAGAATAAATTTAATCAGAGAAGTGAGAAAAGGCAGAAAGAGAGGAAAATAGTCAAGCAAGACAAAATAATAACACTTTAGCCATTAAACAAAGCCAACGACTTTTAGTTCTTCCCCAAGGGCTATGGATAATATTCTGAGCCATGTCCTTTGAGCTGTTTGGCAGATACAGAAACCCCACCAGGTGGAAGAAGTTAACTGTATGCTGCCCACAACACACAGACCGCAGACCAGTTGGAACCAGAAGGTTGATGAGGTTGACTCCCGATTACCTCACCACCAATGAATCAGAAGAATGTCCATGAGCTTATCCCACACCCTACAAACCTCCTCCCTCACCCTGTCTTTAAAAACCTGTCCCTGAAAGCCATTGAGGGATTCAGGTCTTTTGAGCACTAGCTGCCTGGACTCCTTGCCTGGAGCCTGCAATAAACACTGTGGTTTTCTTCACCACAATCCAGTATCAGTAGATTGGCTTTACTGTCTGTGGGCCCGCGGACCCACGTTTGGTTCAGTAACAGTGACTGCATATTGTGGAATGAAACAAATGGGTAAATTACATTAGAGTTATTGAGAATATGATTCTTCAGCATGAGAGAAAGAAGATGAAGGTGTGTAAGATAAATTACATTAAAAAGTTAACATGTAGCCTGGATTTAAATTGTAAGGTAAAATACATCATGAACTAATAAGAAATGTGTGTGCATTTTGTAGCTCTGTCCATTGAAAGAGAAACCAACTCAGCAGCAACAGCTACCCCTAGCATCCAGATTGTGGCCTATAAGCAACATTTCCCATTAAAGATATCAGTGCTCCTGGGAGAAATGGCATATTCTGGTCTGGGACAGGAACTGCACAAGAAGAGTCTGGAGCATCAAAGACTATTAACGAACAATTTATGAAGTCTCTCAATGGTCAAAATTGGGACAATTTGAGCAAAATAAAGAAAATACTGGAAATAGATTTGAGACAGGTTGGGACCTGGGACACTTTGCTGCAATGCTTGCACCTGGACAAATGTCTCCTCAAGCATCAAAATACAAAGAAAGTATAAGGGACTAAAAATAACTGTGTGCATACATAGTTGGGGAAAATCATGGACAAAAAGATACAAAAAGACCAAAAAAACCCAATTTCCACTTGTGAAGAGCCAGGAACAAAAGCAGGGTACTGTGCATGATCCCTCCACACAACACCACCAAAGCAGTGGGCAAACTACCTAAGCCATCCCTCCTTCCTGGCCCAACCTATGGTCTGCCCCTACCCTGACCCCATTTAAGGCACCGGCTCTTCCTCTCTCAGAGAGTGAGAAAGGAAAACTGTTACTTGTTTTCACTCCTTAGTGCTGAGTCCCAATGAAGCCCTGCCTGAATTTCCTGTTCTGGCCTATTATCAATTTCTATTGAATAAAGAGTCTAAGAACCCTGGTTGAAACAGATTGAAACACATGCACTATGTATAAACACATGAGTACATACTGAAGGTTTCACAACAATAGCCTCAGATAAACTGCAGGATGCTATGGAACCAGATAGTTTTAAAGCTAGTAGTACACTGCCACTCATGAAGTTGTCTTAACAAACAAGGAAAGAAAGTCAAATGTAAACTAGATCAAGTCTCTAGATCTAATTACCTATTTCCATGAAACATGAGGAACAGAGAAACATATTTAATGACCTGAGTCAGCAAATCCAGACTATAGGAAACTTTACAAGATAAGTTCATTCATCTTCCATGAATAAAGCACCAAGAAAAACAGAGGAAGGTGATCCCATTGACTAAAAGAGATTTAAAACACACATTGAACAAAGACAAGATATGCACCTTATTTCAATCCTTATTCAGAGTAAGTGTAAAAAAAAAATCATGAGACAATCAAGAACATTTGAACACTGACTGGATATTTGAAGATAACAAGGAATTACTTTTCATTGATTTTAGGGATGAATACTTACAGATAAATCTTGTGGCATTTGGGACTTACATCAAAATAATCTGAGATGAGAAAGGGGAGTAGTATACATGAAACAAAACTGACCATGAGTTCAGAATTGTTAAAGCTGGGATGATAAATAAATGGGGTTCATTACAGTATTCCCTCTACTTTTTATCTGGAATTTTTTATAATAATTTTTAAAGAAGCAAATCAAAATATAACAAAACTAAAAGGAAATCTCCTCTCGTATAATATAAAAATAAAAGACAATGTAATAAATCAAATACATAAATACATCAAATATATATCAAATACATAAAAATAAATAAGGCAATAATGATACTTTTAAAATAAAGTCTTTGCTCACTACTGAGGTTGCTAGAGTACAAGCTCATTATTTCTACAAATCTGTAAATACCGGGAGAAAACAAAGCTTTCCTGAGCAGACTATATTTGATGAGAAAAAGTTATTCTCTATAGAAGAACTGTAATAGGGAAGAACAAATATGACTCCATATCAATTCTGTTTTTTTTTTTACTTTAACATTTGTATTCTATTGCTTTTTCTACAAGTTAATCACTAAAAGAATGTTGCCTGTAACCTGAAATATACATAACAGCCCATTCTCAAGTCTGACCTTTTTTTTTTCTTTTTTTAACACCTTTATTGGAGTATAATTGCTTTACAATGGTGTGTTAGTTTCTGCTTTATAACAAAGTGAATCAGTTATACATATACATATGTTCCCATATCTCTTCCCTCTTGCTTCTCCCTCCCACCCACCCTCCGTATCCCACCCCTCTAGGTGGTCACAAACCACCCAGCTGATCTCCCTGTGCTATGCAGCTGCTTCCCACTAGCTATCTATTTTACGTTTGGTAGTGTATATATGTCCATGCCACTCTCTCACTTTTACCCTTTCCCCCTCGCCATATACTCAAGCCCATTCTCTAGTAGGTCTGTGTCTTTATTCCTGTCTTACCCCTAGGTTCTTCATGACCTTTCTTTTTTTTTTTCCTTAGATTCCATATATATTTGTCAGCATACAGTATTTGTTTTTCTCTTTCTGACTTACTTCACTCTGTATGACAGACTCTAGGTCCATCCACCTCACTACAAATAACTCAATTTCATTTCTTTTTATGGCTGAGTAATATTCCATTGTATATATGTGCCACATCTTCTTTATCCATTCATCTGTCTATGGACACTTAGGTTGCTTCCATGTCCTGGCTATTGTAAATAGAGCTACAATTAACATTTTGGTACATGACTCTTTTAGAATTATGGTTTTCTCAGGGTATATGCCCAGTGGTGGGATTGCTGGGTCATATGGTAGTTCTATCTGTAGTTTTTTGAGGAACCTCCATACTGTTCTCCATAGTGGCTGTATCAATTTACATTCCCACCAACAGTGCAAGAGTGTTCCCTTTTCTCCACACCCTCTCCAGCATTTATTGTTTCTAGATTTTTTGATGATGGCCATTCTGACTGGTGTGAGATGATATCTCATTGTAGTTTTGATTTGCATTTCTCTAATGATTAATGATGTTGAGCATTCTTTCATGTGTTTGTTGGCAATCTGTATATCTTCTTTGGAGAAATGTCTATTTAGGTCTTCTGTCCATTTTCGGATTGGGTTGTTTATTCTTTTGTTATTGAGCTGCATGAGCTGCTTGTAAATTTTGGAGATAATCCTTTGTCAAGGGCTCTGACCTTTAAAGGTATAAAACTTTCCCATTCATACAGAGATTAAAAGTTACAGAACAGAGAATTACATTTGTCTTGTTGAAGGTTTACAGCAAGGGCACCCAACCCCCGGACCATTACCAGTCCATTCTATGTTAGGAACCAGACCGCAGAGCAGGAGGTGCATAGTGGGCGACCGAGTGAAGCTTCATCTGCTGCTCCCCATCACTCGCATTACCACCTGAACCACTGCCCCCATCCCCTATATGTGGAAAAATTATCTTCCACGAAACCGGTCCCCCAAACCCGGCCAAAAAGTTTGGGGACTGCTGGTTTACAGGAACATCATGACCAAACCTACAAAGGATTCCAACAGGAAGAAATTTGCAACAATTAACCACACCTTTCCCTTTTTAATATAAAAGAGGCCTAAATTCTAACTTGGGTAAGATGGTTCTTTGGGACACTAGGCCACCTTCTTCTCGGTCTGCTGGCTTTCCAAATAAAGTCGCTATTCCTGGCCCCAACAACAGTCTGTTGATTTATTGGCCTGTCGTGAGGTGAGCAATACAACTTGGACTTGGTAATAGAATAACACTTCTGACCCTGTGCATTAGAAAGCACCCCGCCACTTATAAAGTATTCTTGACCAAAAAGCTGCACTTCAGCCAAAGGAAGGCTCTCTATGGGTCTACCATCAGCTTCAGAATATGCCAGCAGGAAGCAGTAATTCAAATCCAAAGTGTAAAATAAATCTCAGGACAATGGATGCAATTTCTTTAACAAAGGCATGGCACAGTAAAGGGGTGGGGGTGGGGGTGTTCTTGAGGAATAAAGGCTCAGGAGACCTACAGACCATATGCAGTGTGGGCCTTGCCTGCATCCTGATTCAAGCAATCCAATCATTAAAAGACATTTTTATTCTTTGGGGGACAATCCAGGAACCTTGTACATTGACTGCATATTAGATGAAGATGATAAGGAATTAATGTTATTTTGGGGCGTTGTGATAATGGTGTTGTGCTTATGTTAAACAAACAAAGCCATCATCTCATAAAGGTACCTACTAAAATATTTGCAAGTGAAATTAAATGGGATTTGCTTTAAAATACACCAGCTCTACCCAGAAAAAGTGGTAAGAGATAGAGGAAATGGAAAAAACTAAATGAACATTTGACACAGGAACAGCAGAATGGAAATGGTTTTTGGAGCCATGTGATGGGTTCTTGGTGGTTCAGTGTTCTGTGCAATCTGCTTGTAACATGTTTGAAAATTCTATTAAGATCTAAAAAGAAAGTAAAAAGCTCCTGCTGCTTTCTTCTTCTTTGTTCAATATGATATATCAGTTACCCACAGTTACAAGAACAGAATCAGTGTTCAATTTTTTGCTTTTGAAAAACATATGTAGATCAAATTCTGAAATTAATTTTTCTTTTTTCTCCATCCTTATGGAGCTTAGAGTCACATTTTTATTTCACCACACAAATGTTTTCAGAATTCTAAGAAGCAGAGTATAGGTTTCATCTGGCAAAGGGCAAGCAGCCTCATTTATAAGGACATATTTAAAAGTGATTTAGGTACAGACGGATGTACTGGAAGATAGTAAGTATGAATGTTAGAACAGTTAATGAAAACAACCTTCAGGGGCTTTTTGTATGTAAAAGTGTATCCTTCAGATGTTCAAAGCATATTTATTTACATTAATGTATCTTTTAAAAATGGCAGCAAACTAGACCAGCTGAGACTTGATTTTTTCACTTTACACGTGGACATTCCACATTAGTGTATATAGGTCTACCTCATTCTGTTCATGCAGTGACTGCATAATAGTATACTTTTGGATATACCATAATTTATTTCACCAGTCCCTCAGTGATGGGCTTGAATTTCCTCATAGACACATTAAGTTGCACTGGCACATATGTGCATAAATTCTGAGCAGCATAGTTAGTAAGACAAAGGTTATGCATTAAAAAAAAAATTTTTAATATCTTTATTGGAGTATAATTGCTTTACAATGGTGTGTTAGTTTCTGCTTTATAACACAGTGAATCAGTTATACATATACATATGTTCCCATATCTCTTCCCTCTTGCATTTCCCTCCCTCCCACCCTCCCTATCCCACCCCTCTAGGTGGTCACAAACCACCACCAAGCTGATCTCCCTGTGCTATGTGGCTGCTTCCCACTAGCTATCTATTTTACATTTGGTAGTGTATATATGTCCATGCCACTCTCTCACTTTGTCACAGCTTACCCTTCCCCCTCCCCATATCCTCAAGTCCATTCTCTAGTAGGTCTGTGTCTTTATTCCCGTCTTGCCCCAGGTTCTTCATGACCTTTTTTTTTCCCTTAGATTCCATATATATGTGTTAGCATATGGTATTTGATTTTCTCTCTCTGATTTACTTCACTCTGTATGACAGACTCTAGGTCCATCCACCTCACTACAAATAACTCAATTTCGTTTCTTTTTATGGCTAATATTCCATTGTATATATGTGCCCCATCTTCTTCTTCTTTTTTTTTTTTTTGCGGTACACAGGCCTCTCACTGTTGTGGCCTCTCCTGCTGTGGAGCACAGGCTCTGGACGCGCAGGCTCAGCAGCCATGGCTCACGGGCCTAGCCGCTCCACGGCATGTGGGATCTTCTCGGACCGGGGCACAAACCCGTGTCCCCTGCATTGGCAGGCGGACTCTCAACCACTGCACCACTAGGGAAGCCCTGTGTCACATCTTCTTTATCCATTCACACATGAAAGAATGCTCAACATCATTAATCATTAGAGAAATGCAAATCAAAACTACAATGAGATATCATCTCACACCGGTCGGAACGGCTATCATCAAAAAATCTAGAAACAATAAATGCTGGAGAGGGTGTGGAGAGAAGGGAACACTCTTGCACTGTTGGTGGGAATGTAAATTGATACAGCCACTATGGAGAACAGTATGGAGGTTCCTTAAAAAACTAAAAATAGAACTACCATACGACCCAGCAATCCCACTACTGGGAATATACCCTGAGAAAACCATAATTCAAAAAGAGTCATGTACCAAAATGTCCATTGCAGCTCTATTTACAATAGCCAGGACATGGAAGCAACCTAAGTGTCCATCAACAGATGAATGCATTTAAAATTTTGATAGCTATCACCAGTTTTCTTCCAGAAGGCTGTCTCATGATCTACATTTACAATGTATGAGAATGCTTCTTCCCTCACAATTTCACATGACATAGGAGAGGATTTCCTGATTTTGAAGGCCTTTTCAGAACCTATGCTGCAAGCAGTGGGCATCCTTTTAGAAAAGGCTGTTGCTTGGAAAGGATGGATAACAAATGGTAAAGAGGTAATTTTCAGCCTTACTTAGCCTGGAGAAAGACAGGTATAAGGCTAAACTCACTGCCCTCAATAGTTTTCAAGTCATAGTTGCTTTTGCTTCTGGCAATAATTACACTATTTATTTTTTCATTTCCTTATATAAGGGTTATATAGATTGCCAAAGGTTTAAGGAAATGTAGAAATATTTATTCACAATAATAATGTAAACTTTAAAGCTTTTAAATCTTGGTTAATAGCAATAACAAAGAAGACTATTTACAAAGGAAGAAAGGGAAGCAGCTGCCTTGCAGTTCTGTAAAGAATTAAGCTAGAAAACTAGGCCTGCAGTTGCTAAAAGGTGTTCATAGATTTAGTTAACAAAGTGTCGGGCCAGTCAATAAACTCTAAAATTTGATCCCAAGATAAATATCAAATATTAAAACACTGCCTCTAATTTTTACATGGGTGAAGCCGAACCCTAATGATTGCATTTTCCTCACTTCAGACCAAATTGGAGAACACTTTGCTTATGGCCCTCGGAGGGATGCTGGTAAAATGTCAACAGGAACTCCTTTTCAGTACTCAGTAAAAGAAAATGATTCACCTTGTGTATACAATTACTATTCTTGACACCCTGCTTTCTAGTTCCTGAGTTAAAAAGTACCAGAGGTGCCAAAAAAAAAAAATTTAGGTATAGACGGATGTACTGGAATCTAGTAATTATGAATGTTGGAGCAGTTAACGAAAACAGCCTTCAGAGGCTTTTTGTATTATAAAAGAAAGGAAAATGAAAAAAAAAAACATTCCACATTCTCACCTTAGCCATGGAAAACCCTTGTGATGATTCATTCTATTTTCAGATAACTTATTCACATAAAAGTCCTGAAATACAATCTCACCAAGTGCCTGATGACATATTAATCACTGAACGCTCTTCATGGTCTTGGCTGCAGACTTTGGTCTCTACACAGTGTAGGGCTGGAGAAGACAGCCTATGTTAAATAAAGGCTGACAAAGCCCAACAGACTTGGGGCTTCCCAGACACCTGTTTTGTTGATGAAACTGGGATTCTGGCCTCTCTGACTCCAAGCTCATGAAGACACAGAGGGGACATGTTAGGGGAAATTCTCTTTAAATGTTTGCTTATCCTCCCTTTTGATGTTTCTATATTTTAGAACATAGGAAAATGAGTTCCACAAACAAATTTCTCCAGGTCCGTTCTTCCCACTGTTGTATCTTGCTGGATAATCAGTCCCCATCCCTCTGAACTGGCTGTTTCTCCAATGAGAGGGAGATAACAGAAGTGAGCCTAGGAGAATAGAACACAAAACCTATTGCAAGCACATTACTCCTTGGCAACTGGAATAGGTCTAATATGCTCTGGAGATAGCCAAGCCACTGCAGTCATTTATCTATCTGCTCTGCTCCCATCCCTGTTTTAATCAGTTCTGCAAAGCTGCCACAGAATGAGTACCAGAGAGCACTCACTTGTGCACAAGCTGTGGGACTGTGATACTGGCAAAGGTCATACTTCCCTTTCAAAAGCAGCAAAAAAAACCCAACAATCCAATTTATCAGAACTGAATTTTTAATTAAAGGGAGAGGAGGGGAAAATTGATCCAGTAACAAATACATCCAAGGGTTTCATGGAGTCTATTTCTCCTTCCCTCCTGTCAGTCAGACATAAACTACACCACCAGCAAGAAGCAGGGGTGTCAGTGTTACCACACTCAGGTTCAGCTTCTCGCTGCTCAAAAGCCAATAATCGAGAGGCAAGTGTCAGGAGAAAGGAAAGGGGCTCTAGTCAGAAAAGCCAGCAATCTTAGTCAGAAAAGCCAGCAATCTGGGAGAAGCTGGATTCTTATCCAGGGACCAACTCTGAAGATTTTGCTAAGCCATGACAATTTTTAAAGGGAAAAAGGGGAAACAATCTCAGTTAATCGTTAAGGTAGGAGGTCAGATTCTTCATCATTTTTCCATTGTGTGCAGACCTGCTGCCTTCTCCTGATCTTCCTTTGGATGCTGTCTTCCCTGTGCGGTCCGCCTGTAAATTTGCTAAGGGGAACATGGGGGTAGAGATTTAGTCATTCTTTAACTACTTAATTCTTCATTCTTATTCCTTTTAATCCAGGAAAGGAGTCAACAGGTTAGGCAAGGCATTGTGTATATTCAGCAGAGCAAAATCAGGAGTTAGGCTAAATGTTTCCTAATGATCTCATTTTTATAATTAAGGTCTGAGGAAAACAAAGATGGGCAAACAGAAAAGGGGCAAAAGAGCTGCTTACAAATCCTCACTTGTCAGACATCATTCCATTTCTATGGGATTAAGGGTGGAGGTCTGTCTTCTGTAACTTCTTCATGCTGACATAGGGGGCTGTATTCTTAGAGTGGAAGATGTTGACATGGGTCTGTAGCATCTCTTTACTGACAACTTTAGTTGCCTGCTTACATATATGGGCAGAGCAAGCTACAATTATTCTAATACCCACAAAAATATAGATTATTATGAGCAATAGTGTTAATCCCATTCTTTTATCAGACACTGAGTCTGTGACTATTGTCCTAATCATTAACTGCTCGACCCTGCTCTCTTGTGACTCTGGGAGGCCTGGGAGACTTCAGCTTTTCTGCAAACAAGAGACAGGGGACATAGAGGGGCCTTTGTACTTGAGGAGGGGGGAGGCACAGGGTTCTGCTCGGTTCCATCAGCACACTCTGAACTGATGTCCATCAGCAATTTTTCTTCTGGAATATTGTTTGCTGCATTCCTTGTCATTCACAAAGATGCTGATAGAGGAGCTTCCAGGCAGTTTTTCTTTTGTTTTAGATTCAAAACCAACAAACACATATTTCACTAACCTCTGTAGTCTTGGATATGGGGGGCATTTTTCTTTCATGGCCCTATCCTCATTCAGCATTAAGTGTGGCCCTTATTCTGCTTTGGCTCTCCAGTTCCCCACACAGCATTAGAAGAGACTGGGTCATTAGTAATGAGTGCGGAGTGTTTTTCAGTGGAAGAACTACTTGCTGAATAAGTGCAAATGAAAGGATTTTACAGACTCCAGAGAATATCAGCATGCAAGATGGTAATACAAAGCTACTTACTGATGGACTTCTCAAGGGATTGTGATGTGCAATCCACAAAGGAAGGAAAAGGTCAGAAGAACATACAGCAGTTAAAATCATACACAGCATACAGATAAAACTGTATTTGAATTGGGTTTATTTTTGATGACTTGCCATATCAACACAGGCATGACTGGGCCTGACCACATTCTCCCAAAATGTCTTTTCTGGGACCTGTCTCTTCAGCTCCACAAAGCAACACAGAGAAAGATGCAGATCACCGACTGAACAAGTTTCCAGCCCTTGTAAATCTGGCTTGATGACGGCTGAAAGGCCTGCAGCCCGTGCCTCACGTGGCCTGCCCAGCAGATCACCCGCAGCATCATTCAAACTCTCTGCCTTGCTCTGTCACTGGTGTGTCCGTCTCAGGAGTCAGGAGATGGACGTCGCAGAGTGATGGCTTCAACCGGGGAAGCAGGTGAGGACAGACGGTGTTTCCTGAGCCCAGGGGACCCTCAACTGGGAGGAGAGAAGGGGAGCAGCCCCTCTTGTGCAGCTTGAGATTCAGGGCAGCTTACTTGGCTCATTCTCCTTTTGGCCACATGTTTATTCCCCCCTTTCAACAAATGGTCTTATGGAGATTTACCATGGGTTCCAATGGCTCTGGAATTTTCCTGATGTTTTGGTTCCCCAGAGCTGTCCCCTTAGCCCGAGTTTCTCTTTTGAGGCTTGAGTCCTGAGTCCACCACGGGCCTTTGTTTTGTGGTGAATTTACCCAAGTGTGGCCGTTCTGAGGGAACCACAGAATCCTTGATTCAGAGGTCTCTGCCTACCATCTGCCACCCGTCCCCAGCCCTCATCTGGCCCTCACTCTCTCCCTAGAAGCCTGTGGTATGGTTAGAGGCACTTTTTATAAGAAAGTACTGGGCCTTATTTGGGGTCCCAACAGGATTTTCTGTAACATCCATCTCTCATTCTCATGATGCCATCCAAGCAAACAGAATGAGTCAACTAGGTCTTGTACCTTGGGGCTGGTAAACATCATACCCCAGCATCCCAGGGCTTACAAACATCACACTCTGGCCTCCCTTCAGACCAGGGGGTGATTCCTAGGAAGCCAGGCTAAAAGATAAAAACAAAGGAAAAAGTCTAAGTATGGATACCAGAGGCTGTGCATTGCAGAAAATACAGATACATAGAATTAGTCCAATCCAGAGATACCAAGCAAATAAGCTACAGGAAGGGGGGGATCAGTATTCATAGTTGCTACAATATATTCTCTAAAATGTCTAGTGTCCAACAATAAGAAATGTGAGACATGCAAAGAAACAGAAAAGTATGGAGAAAGAATGGTCCATATAGAGGGAAAAATAGCCATGGTAGAAATTGCCTTTGAGAGGACACATACGTTGAACATAGCATCCAAATACTTAAAAGTAGTTATTACAAATATGTTGACAGAACTAACGGAAACCATGTTTAAAGAATTAAAGAAAGACATGATATGGCAACTCATCAAATAGAGAATATCAATAGAAATTTTTAAAAAACTAATGTAGATGTTGGAGTAAAAAATTACATAACTGAAATGAAAAAGTCATTACAGTGGTTCAACAGAAGATTTGAGTTGGCAGAGGAAAGAATCAGCAAACTTGATAATATATTAATAGAGATTGTGCAGACTGAAGAACACAAAGAAAAAATAAACAGAGCCTCAGAGAAATGTGGAACAGTATAAAGATAAACATGATGGGAATAACAGAAGGAGATGAGAGAGAAAGGGGAAGAAAAAATAGAGAAATAATGGCTGAAAACTCCCCAAATTTGATTAAAAAAAAAAAAAAACTCTAATTAACACATCCAAGAATCTGAGTGAACTCCAAGTAGGAAATTTTATTTTTAAACACAAAGAGATCCTTACCCAGACAAAGTCACAGATGAAGAGAAAATCTTTTAAACGGCAAGACTCATGTACATGACTTTATATACAAAGACACATGCACAAAATTCATGTACACAATTCATCATGTACATGAGAACCACAGTAATAGTAACAGTTGGTTTCTCATCAGAAATCATGGATGATACAGAGCATTGGCCAAGATGGCGGAGTAGGAAGACCTCCTCCCATGGGCACACCAAAATTACAACTATTTACAGAGAAACTATCAAGGAGAACAACCTGTAAAATAGCAGAAAAGACCCACACCCTTGAGTAGGTGACCCACAAATAGGAGGATAATCACAATTACAGAGGCTCTTCCCAAGGAGTGAGGGGATCAAGCCCCACATTGGGCTCCCCAGCCTGGGGGGCCTACAACATGAAGACGACCCCCAGGAATATATGATTTTGAAGGCCAGTGAGGCTTGATTTCAGGGGAGCCAGAGGGCTGTTAAAGGATGCACAAAAACATCTTACATGTTCTGAGACCCAGGGCAGAAGAAGTAATTTGAAAGGAGCCTGGGTCAGACCAAACTTGTTGATCTTGGAGAAGACCCTGGAGAGGCAGGAGGCATCCAGGACTACCACGGGCACATAGATGCTGGTGGCAGCCATTATTGGGAGCTCATTCTACTACAAGGACACAGGTGCTGGCAAGTGCCATTTTAGAATCCTCTCTGTAGCTTTATTGGCACTGGGACCTGGACCCAGCCCCCACCAGTGGACTGACACCTGCTCTGGGATGCCCAGGTCCCATGGCCAGTCATTCTGGGACTCGGCCTCACGCACAAGTGGGCAGGAACCAACTCTAGGGCCCCCCAAGAACCAATCCAGTCCACCAGCAGACTGATACCAGCTCTACCCCTTGGGGGTCCAAGGCAGTTTCCTCAGGATCCAGCCCCACCCACTGGTGGGTAGTCACAAGCTTCCACAATTGCTAAATTGTAGCAATTTTTTTTGGATCTGTTTTCTAAGGCAAGGAAATAAAAGCAAAAATGAGACCTAATTAAACTTAAAAGATTTTACACAGCAAATGTAACCATCCACAAAACAAAAAAGACAACATGCTGAATGGGAGAAAGTATTTGTAAATGTTATGACTGATAAAGTGTTAATATCCAACATATATGAGCAGCTCATACAACCCAACATCAAAACAACAAACAACCCAATTAAAAAATGGTCAGAAAACCTGAAGAGACATTTTTCCAAAGAGGATGTGCAGATGGCCAGGAGGCACATGAAAGGATATTCAACATCGCTAAACATCACGGAATGAACTGCAAATCAAAACCACAGTAATAGGGCTTCCCTGGTGGCACAGTGGTTGAGAGTCCGCCTGTCGATGCAGGGAACACGGGTTCATGCCCTGGTCCGGGAAGATCCCACATGCCGTGGAGCAGCTAGGCCCGTGAGCCATGGTTGCTGAGCCTGCGTGTCTGGAGCCTGTGCTCCGCAATGGGAGAGGCCACAATAGTGAGAGGCCCGCATACTGCAAAAAAAAAACCAACAACAATAATATACCACCTCACACCTGTCAGAATGGCTATCATCAAAAGGAACACAAATAAAAATTGTTGAGAATGTGGAGAAAAGTGAACCTTCCTATACTTTTGGTGGGAATGTAAATTAGTGCAGCCACTGTGGAAAAGAGTATGGAGGTTCTACAAAAAACTAAAAACAGAACTACTATATGATCTAGCAATTTTACTCCTGGGTGTATCCAAAGAAAACAAAAACACTAATTTGAAAAGATAGATACACCCCAATGTTCATAGCACCATTATTTATAAT